>NC_141029.1:30387500-30687500 GCF_052040795.2 Danio rerio | reverse complement strand
GTATCATTTGGGCGCACGCTTTTAGAGCCTTTCTAAATATATGAATAAAATAAGCAGTTTTCCAACAAGGCAACCTGTGGTGCTGAAATAAAGTTGGTTAAAGTAGCAGTAGGTGGGTTAAAGTGACCAAAACACGTAACAGACATTTTCAAAGCAGAATATCTGACTTCAGAAATGTTTTTCAGATTTACAAGAATGTTTACTTAGCATGTTTCTTAAATATCTGCAAACATATTATGGTATTTTTTTCTCTGCTTTAGCAGAGTCAAACTTAAATACAACACCTTTAAGTAATGTAGTGATAGTTAACAATAAGGGAATTATATAACCTCCAAACATTCTGCTAGTTAAGTTCTGCAACAAACAATCTCTGTAGAGATCCAGAAACTAATGATTTGTGTCTTAAAAAATGCCACTGATGTAGTAAAATTGGGCAAAAAAATGTTAGTCCATATTATCAGATTGGACTAGACTTTTCTCTCACCATGGGTTCATAGTCAAAATGACTCGCCTTTCAAAATAGCTGATAAAATATGAAAGAGTGCTGGTTATTTATTCACTATTTACTCAATCTGTAATACACCCGTAATCTTTTTTCTTTTATTTATTTATTTTTTCCCTCATGTCCCACAGCATAAACAGTGACAGTGTGCTGTAGTCATGGCCTCTCTGTGTTGATATTTGTCCCAAATTGTCTCTGTCCTGTCACACAAGTTATATTTAGTGGTGTTAAACCATTCAGAAATTCAATCCGCTGCCTTACAAGACTGAAAGCTGCAGGGAGACTTTCCCATCACATGGCCAATGGAGAAAAGTACCAGCATTAACCCATTATACACTTAAAGACCTACCTAAATTTGGATTAGTCTCTCTATTTTATTATCATCATAGTTTCTCCAGGTGCAAAAAAAAAATTGCAGTTTTCTTGTGTTGCATTAAATGTTCTCATGTAATACATTTTGTAATGAACTGATGATGTAATTTTAAATGAAATCAAGTCAAATTTGACAAAGTTAGATTTTTTTTTTTGCTAAATAATAACATATAAATAAATAAATATATGAATGAAGAAATAGCAATAATTGGGATAGCAAACACATGCTGAAAAAAATGATGTCTGCAAAATTGTTGCAAACAACTTATATGTGTTGAAATTAAACAAACAAATTGAATTTAGTAATGCTGAACTTAATTTGTTTACATTCTGTCCAAATCAATTGTTTACAACAACTTAAGTTTAAAAAACATTGAGTAAATCCAAGGAATCTTCTTTGAATCATTTTTTCAGTGCATTTGAAGTATCATTGGTGTGCAGTGATGGCATCATAGGTGTAGCTCTGTGGCTCCATCTTCTTTGATATGGAAATGGTCTCTGGTTTCAGTAAAGTAGCTTGGCTTCAATCAATTTGTTGTATAATTGCTACATATAATTGTAACATGACACGAATTTAGTGCCAAACGATATTTTGCAATCATCCAAATTGATATAATAAAAATTTCTCTTAAATACAATGACTATATATATGAAAAATACATGAAATAAACATGTCAATATTTATTAGGAATACATAACAATTTACAGTGTGGTCTATACCAGTGTTTCTCAACCCAAAAGTGGGTCACGGGAACATTTTTAGTGGGTCGCAGAGTGTGGTCAAAAAAACAACAAATGTTTAATTTTTGACTTATTTTGCTTATATAAGACTTTTATTTTGAAATAAGCGAACGTTAACTGTACCGTTTAACATGTGAAATCTAATTTAATTCTAGCAACAAATATGTCGAAGCACAAGTACGACCCCGAATATGTAAAGTATGGATTTACATATATTGATGAAAAAGGCTTAAAACCTCAGTGTGTCATATGTAGTGATGTGCACTCACAAGAGCACTTTTAGAAACCAAACATTTGTTGTTTTTACTTTGTATTATTTTTATAATTTGAGACATTGACAATAGTAAAATATAGTTTATTTGTAAGTCTTGGTGATTTTCTTATGATTTATCTGTCACTACTTGTGGATGTTAACAAATAAATACAAATTAATTTTAATTCCTAAAATTATATTATAGTTGCTAAAAATTTGGGCCACGGGTTGATAACCATGTAAAAATGTGGGTCCCATGGTCAAACCAGTTGAGAACCACTGGTCTATACCAATAACCTTTTTTTGTATAACTGATTTTTAGGCTATTTAAAATTTTTTTTAAATATAGTTGAGTCTGTTTATGAAAAGAAAAGGCATAATTTATGACTGTCTTTCTTGGAATGTCTTTTCCCCAAGTTTTGCACTTTTTGGACACACTGTATTTAATCAATACAGTTAAACATTAGTGTTAGTACCATTAAAAGTCATTCTGAAGATATAGGGCTGTGTTATGAACTGGCTCTAAATTTTATTCTGCCTCAACATCTTTTGTGTTTCACAGAAGCAAGTTATTTTGGAAAAATAAGAATGCAAATGATGTCCTTAATACAAAATCAGAGGATCTTATCCAGAACTTCTTCATCTTATCTGTATTCACTTGTTAATTGCATGATAATGGCTTCTGACAGGGCAGATATGAAGCTCCTGGGGCTCCTTATGATTAAACATCCAAATTTAACTCGTTCACTAAACGACTTCCGTTCAAACCGATGCTTACAGGCTGAATATTGCCACAGCTGTTTTGATGATACATTTGACATCCCCTATTCATCACTCCGTACAGTTGGATGTAGTTAAATATAAACACAGAAACATGCTGATATCCTCGTTTATCTCTGCAGCAGAGCAGACAGCAAGATTATTTTTTAGATGGATGAGCAGATCTCTTTCTGGTTTGATGTGCATTTGCTTCTAATGTTTTACAAGTGTAATGGCTTTCAAGTTGGATTATTTTTTTAGGGTGAAAGTGCTTTAACGTGTTAAAGATTTGCTTATTAACGAAAATATAATGTAAAGATGAATGGCGCAACCTTTTGTGTGTTGTTTTTTAACAATCCACCAGGAAAGAATGATATTATTAGGCTTCTGCTTTTGTCCTGTTTATGGTAGCGAGTTCTTTATGGCCATACGAAATGTCACAATGTCACTTTGCCATTTATACCGTTTGCACATGAATCCATCTTCTGCCCTTTTCAAAAGTTCTGCTTTGTGGCTTTAAATAATGTCGTTGTTCTTTGCTCCCTGTGGCTACAATGTGCCTTTGTGTTCACATATTTCTGCATGTATTGTGTGTCAGCTGTCACAATATCAACATTTACTTCTAAGGTTCAATGGAAAAATGTGGCACCATCAATATTTTTGCAAATGCCAAAAATGTGTTTATACACCGGGTTTGCTGCAGTGTCCATCTAAAATGAACAGCAAAGCAGGACCAAACCCCAACAATTGTATTCATTTTCTTCCAAATGAGCAGATTATCAATCAATGAAATTCATTTTCTTTAAATGATACAATGTTTTTAGCTCATGATTTGCGAGCTAATATATTTTACTGTTTATCTTGCAAAATCAAATATAGCGTCAGCGATACAAAGGCTCCAAAAGTATCAAAAATGCATTTAATTAAAAAGCTTTTGCATAGCATGTGACGTTTCATCAGACAAACTGAACCGCATGTACTACTCTTTACACTTCTATATGCCTGCATCATATGAGATCCCACCAAATGTTGACGATAAATGATACAAAATGAATCAATCAATAATTAGGAAAAAAAAATTATTAAAAACAAATATATAAAACAAAAGAACAACAACATATTTACTAAAAAGAAAGAGAAACTAAACAAAAAAAAAGCACTGTGCAAAATACAGAATAAAAAAAAACAAAAACTGTATTCTCAGGATTCTAAACGAAATACATCAATACACCAAACTCTTAAACTGCTAGTAAAACCCTGTAATCATATGTATATATTTAAAGAAATGTGTGAATGTCAAAGTCCTCATTCAATCTCATTGTCTCATACAATCCTCTTAGAGACAATAGCTATGTTTTCCATCCAAAGATGTGAATTAAATATTTGCGCAAAACTGAAATATTGCATGTAAGACATGCCAATAAAGCAGCGTTTCCATCAAAATCGTCAAAGGGAACAAAATTGTCACTTTCTGATTAACTGGTGACAAATATCAAAAGTGAAAATGAAATTTACTGAGGTAGGAGAAGCTGCATGAATCTTTTCTTTATTTAATAAACTGCCTCAGAAGACAATGCCGACACGCAATGAATAGGTGGAGGCGTTTGAAGATGTAAGGTGCAGAGCAAAAAACGGCCGCAGCCTTGCATAGTTTAGTTCCAACCCTGCTCCAACACAGTTACATGTAGGTTTCAATCAAGCCTGAAGGACTGAATTAGTTTGATCAGGAGTAATTAGGGTTGGAACTAAACTGTGCTGGGCTGCGTGCGGCCCTCCAGGAATTGAGTTTGACATCCCTGTTCTAGAGGTATATAATTATATAATTACACTAATACTGAGATGATTAGGTGTTTTAGAATGACCAAAACAACATTTCAGATGTTTTACAATGTGGTCAGCCATTTACATATTTTTTTTCATTACATGATCTTTTATAACAAAATCACATGACTTTTTTTTATGCACTGAAATTTGTTCGGTAAAAGTGTTTTCATCATAGTTTATGCGCATCTTTTCTTATTGAATAAAAGTTTATCTTTCTCAGTTATACGCATACATTTTTATGCGCATTAGCGGTGTTTCCATCAACTGATTTTTTTTATGGAAACATAGCTAATGTGTATCATGTGAAAATTCAGAAAGCTTTACACTGTAAAAGTTATTTATCAATATCTCCCCTGCAATGTGAACTCTTGACTTTCTTGATACCCATTATAAAGTGGAAACTGATCATCACAGGTCTGTAAAGTGCTACGCTACCAGACTTTTGGGTTTGTGATGTAATTGCACACCAGTTTTCAAAGGTCCAACATAACCACATAGTTTACATTGCATAGATTCATATGTATGAATTGTCAGCCATACGGAAACTTGCTCAGTCGCTCATCTGGGTTATTTCTATGATTTAAAGTTTGAGCCCTGTGAAACACAATTTGATGATTTGAAGAGCACAAAAGCTAAGAATAAACAGAACATTCATTATGTGTCTTATGTGTTTTGAATCACAAGGTTTAGTATGGTTAAAGCTAAAATAACATCATTCAAATAGAGCAAACATTAGAAAAAAAAAACTATTTAAACTGAACCAAACAGATATCAAATAAACATTTAGAATCATGAACAAATAATCAATACTCAAAACTGCTTCAGTCATCTTCTTAGTCCTCACTCCATTATATTTCAATATTTAGTAATAGAGAGTTTATTAATACTAATACGTTTATCCAAACAAAAGTGATGAAGTTTACTACAAAGTTTACTATGCTAACGTGTATGTGTATTTAATATGACAAAAAAAAACAAAAAAAAAACATGCAAACGGCAATAAATAAAATGGGCAAAATAAATAATGCTGCCTTTTATTATTAGCATGTGCTTTAACTGTCCGTTGTGAATGTACAGCTGCAAGCTTCTTTGTATTTCGGAGTCTTTAATGTGAGCACTATAAATACACAGGCAGACAGACAGTCAGAGGTGTGAGCTCAGGGTCAGTCCATTAACAGACGGGGTTTAACAGAAGCTGGAGCTTCTCCTGAACTTTAATTCCACTAAAATGACCCACTACCACCATTAGAGCACGTCGACAAGTGATTATTTTATTTTCACATTTATCACACACTCATAAACATGATTACCACAATAAGAAGAACATTAAAACGACATAGTTCAAGTAAGCCTGTGTAGCACAATATGGTACTCATGTCCTGATCATTCAAAATGTGTTTTACACGGACATACACAACAAATAGACATAACGTTTAAAAGCTTAATTCAGTAATCAGGATTAAGAGTATACAAAAACGTATACAATTGTTTTAAATACATAATCTGCTTGTAAAATTTGGTGTATGAAATATTGTTCCTGGGTCTAAGCTTCTACTCATTTGAGTTAATAAAACTCTCAATAGCTGTTTATGACCAATGCTTGGTCTTATAACACATTAAACACATTCCTGGCACCAGTATTTGAACCATTTATAAAAAAAATAAACATGAATGTAAAGATTATGATAACAATATTCAATAGTATTACAGGAGACTGTAAGCGTATACCATTTGATACCATTTGTTGTTCACTTTTGGCATCTGATAGAGAATTGGACTATTTAATGTTAGATGTCAAACATAAGCATATAAGGGTTAAAATGGTGCATTAAAATGAAATTATAAAATTAAGCTCAGTGGCTAAATTTCAGCTTCCAAGTCAATCCCCTAAAATCCTCTCCTGAATTTGCAGTAGTTCCAGTCATTCTCGACTGGCTTCTTTAATTCATTCCCATTTCCTTCACCCAGCCACCCTTAGCCTCTGCAGTGTAGCTGTGCACACAGGGGTGACCCAGACACCTATATGTGTCATGCATGCCTCTTTGGGAAGATGAGACCTGCTTTTCACTCTTGCCGAGTGTTTGAGCAGCCATCTTTATCCCTCAGGGTGAAATGTGAGGGGAGGAGGCGTGTGCTACGCTCCATCCCCTGAAACCGACCCACAAGGTAACACGCGATCAAAATCCTGCACAGGTTATGCCAGGCATCCCACACTTACGCTGGCTGGACTTATAAATAGCCGGCTCAGGGGAGGAGGGTCAGGGTCTAACACTCACACAGGGCCCTATTAAGAGCTCATCGGAAGAACCGTCTCTCCTTGAGCTCCTTCACTGGAGAGGAGCTCATCTTCATCTCCACCACCACCATCATTATCATTACTAGAGTGATTTCAGTCCATCAGGGCTCTTTAGGGCTCACAGAGAAGATTGTTTCTACGTAATCATGTGTGTTTGAACAAGTGAAGTTTCACAAACTAATTTTGAGGGGAGCACATGCTATTGATCAAAGCTAGTCTCTCATATCATCGATAAACCAATCAGATGAATCCAAGCCTACATTAAATAGCTTATCTTTGTTTTGTTTTTTTGTTTTTTTTTGTAGAATCCCCCATCCACACCTTTTTCTTTTTCTAGGGGGAGCTCTTGAGACCTACCTGATCTTGGACCCCCCTTTCATGTTAGTGTAAATGACCAGGCGGGAGCACTGAGCTCAATTATCTCCAAGCTCAGGGCTCTCTCCCGGGAGAGCAAGCCAAACCAATTAGTGGGACATTCTACCAGAATGTACATCACATTATCTGTCCTTAAAATAAATATACAGTAAATAAAAAGTATTTCATCCCAAAAATGTCTAAAATAGACTGATGGTTGATTTAGATGAGTTATTCTGTAAAAGAATATGTCATTCATTTGTCAACGCAGATTTTTGTTCTTAATTAAAAACACTCTACAAATGTACAAACCCTGTCATTGTCCTTGTCCTCAGACCAATTGAACCCACAGCTTTAATAGTTTTGTTATGCTAAAAACTATAGAAAGTATCAAGCAATAGTGAACTCTTGAAACATGTCTTTTATGGATGATTTGGAACAGTGTCACATTGTTAGCCTAAGTTAACGTGAAATCCACAGTAGGATGCTTTTGATTGGTTTTCTTAAAGTCCTGCAGGTTTCCATGTGATTATTTTATTGATTGAAGATATTAAATTGACATTCATCTTGAACAGTGTAATTGGGTAGCAATAAGTAACATTTCAGTTACATTAATTTTATCCACAGCAAGTGTACACTTTTTTTTGTTTAAAAATGCATAACAGTTCAAATGACTTAAAAATAAGACCCCTAAACAAGGAAATTGTGTCCATTAGAAATGTGTGCTTTATAATATTGATTATTAAAGCTTCTAAACATTTGCAGATGTTTACATTTGAACCAGTTGTTTCCAACTCCTAAAGTTATTTCAGTAAACAAGGCTTTGTTACTTTAAGGGTTAGTTCATTGCTAAATGAAAACTTTGATGGTTTCTCCCCAATGGGGCCTTCAGTTTCCCAACAAGTCCAAAGACATGTGCTATAGGTGAATTAGGTAAGCTAAATTGTGCCTAGTGTATGTATGTCCTGGTCTTCCAGGTTGGGAGTTGAGCATTGGGCCAACGACCCACCTCGTAAAAATGAAATGTTACAAAACACAACATGGTGAGGCTAAATATCAACTTTGATATGCAGTTGAAGTCAGAATTATTAGCCCCCCCTCAATAATTAACTCTCCTATTTATTTTTTTCCTCAATTTCTGTTTAATGGAGAGAAGATTTCTTGAACACATTTCTAAACATAATAGTTTTAATAACTCCTCTCTAATGACTGATTTATTTTATCTTTGCCATGATGACAGTAATAATATATAGTGATAATATTTTACTAGATACTTTTCAAAACACTTAAAGTGACATTTAAAGGTTTAACTAGGTTAATTAGGTTACTAGGCCGGTTAGGGTAATTATGCAAGTTATTGTATAATGATGGTTTGTTCTGTAGACTATTGAACAAAATATAGAGCTTAAAGGGGCTAATCATTTTGTCCATAAAATGGTGTTTAAAAAATTAAAAACTGCTTTTATTCTAGTCGAAATAAAACAAATAAGGCTTTCTCTAGAAGAAAAGTATTATCAGACATACTGTGAAAATTTCCTGAATCTGTTAAACATCATTTGGGAAATATTTAAAAAGAAAAAAAAAAGCTCAAAGGAGGGCTAATAATTCCGTTATCAACTGTATAAACAGCCCTGGGAGTAAGTAAACCTAAATTTAACAAATAAGAATGAGACTTTTGTAATAATATCAATGAATTCAATGTGTTTTAAATGCTTCTTTTTAATTCATCTATTGTGTGGAGTATGAAGTTGTGCCAATTTTGCCCCTGAATATTAAGAAAACCAATCTCATAGAATTTAACTAATTGGATCCAGGTTTTTTTTTTACAGCCAGATATATTTATACCATATCCATTAATTGATTTAATCTAATAGTATTTGATTTGAATCTGACAACATACTGTACATTAAAATGAAAGAGATATTAACTAAATTTAAAAGGGTACAAGCAGTAAACTTTGTCGTTATTCAATAATCTTCAACTTCAATAAGCTTTATCGTAATTTATTTTTCTGAGAGTAGTAAAAAGTAAAAGTACTTTGATATCTATTTTACTTTGATATTTGAATGACATTAAATGCATCTTTATCATTGCTCATTTAGATGTGCTCTTGACATTATTCTATAATTTGTCCTCCTAAAGGTCGTATGGGGAACTGACCAACTGCACGTTCCTGGTGGCTCTAAAGATGAACTGTTTCTGGCCCAACCGCATGGTGGACGAGTTCTTCATCCGGGTGCACAGGCATTACTTCCATGACTGCTCACTGTCTGGACGGCTGCTTCACGACCCGCCCAATCGGATCCTGGGGCCTTTTATCGTGGTGCCCATTCTGGTGACGCTGCTCATGACTGCTCTGGTGGTGTGGAGGAGTAAACGCAGCGAGGGAATCGTATAAATCCAACAACTTCCACCTGCAGCAAACAATAGAGAAGGTGATTTCACAAACTCAATGAGTTGAAACACTTTTACTGAACACTGCCATGGTGTTAACTGAAAAATCCTTTATATGGACAAAACCTAACACAGTTTCTTTTAGCTAGTTTTCAACTAAATATTTTGTCATGCCAGCATTTTTTCAGTAAAAAGGATCTTCAAAACAAATGCAAGTCATTATTGCGATGACGGATACACATCACCTTGGATGGATAAACACCAAACAAAAGGAAGAACACTGTTTTATTCTGTGTTTGACTGTGATGTGAACACTGTACTCAGTCACTTTGTCACCTGTAAACCTCAACACATTTATAATCGTGCTTGTGCCAAATGATGATATTTTTGATGGCAGACATGATTGCTGTTATTTTGTTGATTTAAAAAAAAATAGAACAATGAACATGCCAATAGTATTTACAATATTAATGACATCACCCCCCCCCCCCCAAAAAAAAAAAAAAAGAATGGAGAAATTAAATGTAAATTGATTATTGTATTTAAAAAGTGTGTCCAGAATCAGACATTTTGGTAAGACACAAAATGCTCTTTAAAGTCTAGTAAGCTGTCTATCTGTTTAGTAACAATCATATTTTGTGATTCACAAATGTTCTTCATTTATTTGTGGTTGTGAATTGCATTATGGGACCTTGATCTCTGCTTTCTCTGCTTTTGATGTTGAAAATTCAACTTATACTGTTTAAAAGGGTGACTTTAATTGAAAGTTTAGTAGTTTAACATAAAAAGTAGTTTAAAAATAAAAGTCACCTTTTTAATCGTTTCAAGGTTAAAAGTTGTTGGAAGAAAGATCAAGGATCCATGCAATTCAAAAGCATAAATAAATGGATCACATAATATGAAAAAATAAATCACAAAATAGGAAAAACTGCTAATTTTCTGATAATTTTTTACAGTGTGCATTTTAAGATGGACAATGTCTCTGATCAGTGAGATTCTGATGCCTTGGCCAAAATCTAATGCCGAGTTCTTACTGGACATTTTTAGCCCTGATTTCCATTCGCTAACAGGTTTTGTGAAAGTGAAATTCCTGGCATGAAACCCTATGCGCTTGCAGGCTGATAGGTCACCTAATCTGCTCCTACATGGCACAGGAGATTGGCTGCTGTCACCTTGGCAGCCAATGAGCTTGCACCTCATCAGTTTAAAAACTCTGCCATTCTACGCTTTTTAAGCTGTGGTGCATTTTCAAAGACCCTCCTCAACCCCAGCTCTACCTGTGTTTAGATCTGCTACGGGGGTTACATGTATATTAAGTTTGCAACAGCAGCGTAGCAGATCTATACCAAGACCAAATACATCAACATTGCCATATACTGTACATATTCAATCTCGAGAGCGTTCATGACAGAATTGAGGACAAATGCCTCAAATCAGAGTTAAATCGGTTCTCATTCATGAGTGACAATCAGGACCCGTCAGTGATTCAAAATTCTGCTGTGTGAAAGGTGTTCTGACTGGCAAAACACATCAGTGATGTCCCACAGCCAATAAAACAGGGTAGTGAGGACTGTGGGGAGGAGTTTTAGACTACAATATCAGAAAACATGGCTTTGGTTCTGAGAAAAGTTCCTTCTCAACCTATTTGGACCTAAGAAATGGAGGAATTTGGGAAAACTTTACCATAATCATCTATGTCAGGGGTGTCCAAACTCAGTCCTAGAGAGCCGCTGTCCTGCTGAGTTTTGCCCCAACTTGCTTGAACACACCTGCTAGGAAGTTTCTAGTGATATATAGTAAGGGATTAGGTAGTTCAAGTGTGTTTGATTAGGGTTGGAGCTAAACTCTCCAGGACACCCCCGACTTTGAGTTTGGACACCCCTGATACATGTCTTTTAGATGTTTTGTCTGATATGTACTACAATGGAATATTTACAGTCTTGCACCAAAAAACTCCTCTAGTCAATTCTTCGGCAATGTGAACACAACAGCAACTGAATGCTACCCCAGATAATCATTCTGATTGATGATTTGGAAAATCAGGCAGTGTGAACTTGGCATAAAAAAAAAATCAGTTATTTTATGTAAAATAATGTAAAATAATGGCCATTAAATTACAGAAATTTGCTGTAAAATAATGACAGTTAAATTGCAGAAATTTCCTTAAATTTTAATTTCCGGTAAATTTCTGTAATTTAACATCTTTTGTTTTACAGTAAATTTCTGTAATTTAACATCTTTTGTTTTACAGTAAATTTCTGTAATTTAACATCTTTTATTTTACAGTAAATTTCTGTAATTTAACATCTGTTATTTTACAGTAAGAAAATGTGAAATAATGGATTTTTTTTCAGTCGCATGTGTTCTTCAGAGAAGCCAAGCCCAGAATGCACTGCTACTAAATTAAAAGAGCTCAGAGGAATTGATACTTTCCAATATGAAAAGAAATCAATAAAAGTTGTAATTAAAGGTAAAAGTGGAACCGGTGTGGTCTTTTTTCATGTGATGAATGTTTAGGAGGATTACTTGGTAAAAGTCACTTTTTCATGAATGTTTATTGAGTTACTAATGAGAGTAGAGCACGTCAGAACTGTGGTGTAAAGTGGGCGCAAAACGAGGTATCTGTAATGATTTTGTAAATATCCTCCTAATTTAAATAAATGAGAACAATTTCGTAAAGGCAGTGTATACTTACAATTAGGTACTGAATTACTAAAATGTGCTGAAGCCATCATGGGTATTTGTGTGGTACTGCATGTTTTATGTTCAGTGAATAATAAATGTCATCTCAATTAGGCTTGTACAATTCAATCCTACTTCTGGAGCTTTCAAGATAATTTAATTCCGCCATACAAAGACTGCAAACGACTATTGTTTGGCACCATCTGGGTTTTTGAAATCAGACATAACTGCGATTGAATGCCTAATATGCTAAGGGACAATGCGCAATTTGCATTATGTTTAATGTTTTCATTTGCTCCAAAGTCAAAAGTGTTTGCTCAGTTGGCTGAACTTGTGAACTCCCAGTTGGGAAAAAGAGTTGTTGACATCTATTTGTAGTGTATATACTGTAGTGTTCAGAATCAGAGCTGCAGTCTTTTGAACTGACAGTGGCTGAGAGAATTGAAGAGAGTGTTTTATTTTTTTGGCAAGAGGCCATGTTAAAGGTTTAAGACACCCTGGAGTACATTTTAAAATTTTACATATTTCTGTGTGTTGAGCATCATTTAAGACAACATTAGCACCTGTCAGCTTTAATTGTGGGGAAAACTGGATAATTTTGAGCTTTCGTCCGCTAATTTCATCTTCCAGGTTTAAAATTATTTTTGGGGCGGGCATGATGTAGCACGCATCTTCTAGTGGAGTGATGATGCGTCGGTTTCTCATTATTATTCATAGCTGAATTTTCTTATCCTATGAGAAGAGCCTGCGCCTTCATTATTTATGGGAGCACATGCTTTCCAAAGGCAAGGCACACCTAGCAAGCTGTAGAACCCAATGAATAGGTAAAACTGCGTCCACGCACAGCACAAGTCATATATGTTTGCTTCGATGATCCACAGTGTTTGTGTCAGGTGTGTCTGTATAAAGGACCCAAAAGCAGAGGAGTTCAATTCAATAGGGTTTTTTAATAAAGTAAGCAAAAAGAAAGTGACTCAGCGCTTGCTGAGATCCCAGAGCAGATCTTGAACTTTAGTAAAAAATAAACTGAAAACTGGACCACAGGCAATGTTCAACAGTACAGGAAAAATACCAACAAAAATTAGTAGCACCACATGAAAAAGAAAAATCAGGAGTGGGCTAAATTTCAATCAAAAAATAAAGTTAGTTTTTGGTCCAGGCCTGGTAATGCAGGAGAAGGGCAATGGCAACGCAAAAGATCAGCTCTCCAGTAGGGCAGACCAAATCCGGGATGGATCCAGGGAACTGGACAGAGAACACAATGATAATACAACAGACCGACAAGAAGGCTGTAAGAAATCCAACACTCTGACAAAAGGAGAAGCGAAACACCCTCAGATATAGGAGCAGCAATTAGCAGAAATGAAAGGCAGCTGGCAGTAACATGTGAGGCTACTAATTGTAAAAGACGATCAGCTGAGTAAAGTTACACAGCAATTTGGAGACAAATTAGAATGTTGTCAGTAAGGAAAGATAGAAAACGCTGTCAGAAAAGAAAGAGGGCAAAGTTCAAACCCGGGTTCTGACAGTACCCCTCTCCCCAGGAACGCCTCCCGGCGTACCCGAGATTTGAGGCAACTGCCGATGGTGGAATTCCTCAATGAGCGCATGGTCCAGAATGTCCCGAGCTGGGACCCAACATCTCTCTTCTGGGCCGTACCCCTCCCAATCTACTAGATGTTGAAAACCTCTACCTCGCCTCCTTGAATTAAGAATCTTTCTGACGGTGAAGGCTGGAGAGCCTTCAACCATCAGGGGAGGAGGAGGAGAGGGTGTAGAAGAAAGGGGGGAGTGGGGAGAACGCAAGACAGGTTTGACACAAGAAACATGGAAAACAGGGTGGACACGGCGTAGACTCCGGGGTAGCCGAAGCCGCACCGCCACCGGACTGATCACCTTGGTAATGAGGCATGGTCCAATGAATCGGGGTGCCAATTTACGAGCAGGGACCCGAAGTGGCAGGTCCTTAGTGGAGAGCCACACCTTTTGACCACAGACATATTTGGGTGCATCAGCTCGGTGGCGGTCAGCAGTTCTCTTGGTGCGTTCCCTGGTCCGCAACAGTGCCTGCCTGGCCCTTTTCCAGGTGCGGCGGCAGCGTTGAATAAATGCTTGGACCGAGGGAACGGCAGCATCGGCCACCTGGGAAGGAAACACAGGGGGTTGGTAACCAAGACAACACATGAAAGGAGACAGCCCAGTCGACGACACCGGCAATGAGTTGTGAGCATATTCTGCCCACACCAACTGCTGACTCCAGGAAGAGGGGTTATGGGAAGCCAGGCATCGGAGCATCCGCCCAAGATCCTGGTTTGCACGCTCAGTCTGGCCGTTGGTCTGTGGATGGAATCCTGACGACAGACTAGCAGTAGAACCAATCTGTCGGCAGAACTCCCTCCAAAAGTGGGAAATGAACTGGGGCCCCCTGTCAGAGACCACATCCTCCGGAAGACCATGAATCCGGAAGACATGGTCCACGACCACCCGGGCCATCTCCCTAGCAGATGGAAGTTTGGGGAGGGGAATGAAGTGGACCGCCTTGGAAAAGCGGTCCACCACAGTGAGGATCACAGTATTGCCATCGGATGGAGGGAGACCAGTGACAAAATCCATGGCAATATGTGACCAGGGGCGGGAGGGAATGGGGAGAGGATGAAGCAGACCAACGGGACGAGAATTAGAGGATTTATTTTGAGCACAGACCGAGCATGCACCCACAAACCGGCGGATGTCCTCCACCATAGCTGGCCACCAAAAGCGCTGACGAACGGCAGCCAGCGACCTCCTTATGCCTGGATGGCAAGCGAACCTGGAGGAATGACCCCACCGAAGGACAGCTGCTCGGGCCGACACAGGAACATACAACAGACCCACCGGACATCCCTTGGGCACCTGGACTTTGGCTAAGGCTCGCCTGACAAGGCCCTACACCCCAGATAACAGCCCCCACCACATGGCCCCTGGGCAAAATGGTATCAGGGTGGGGATTGCCATACGGAGTGCCAAAGCATCGTAACAAGGCATCTGGTTTACCATTCTTAGAACCAGGTCTGTAAGAAAGAGTAAAATTAAAGCGCCCAAAGAACAATGCCCAGCGAGCCTGTCGGGAGTTCAGCCTCTTGGCTGTCTGAATATACTCCAGATTCCTGTGGTCGGTCCATACCACAAAAGGTTCAGCTGCCCCCTCCAGCCAATGACGCCACTCCCCCAAAGCCAGCCGCACTGCCAGCAGTTCCCGGTTACCGATGTCGTAGTTCCGCTCTGCAGGAGACAAACGGTGAGAATAGTAAGCACAAGGGTGCAATTTATTGTCTTTAGGGCATATCTGAGAAAGAACTGCTCCGACACCCACCTCTGATGCATCAACCTCCACCACAAATTGTCGTGCTGGGTCAGGTAGGACAAGGATTGGCGCAGTTGTAAATCGAGACTTTAATTCTCTAAAAGCTGCCTGAGCAGCTATAGACCAGCAAAAATGAGATTTGGTGGAGGTTAATGCTGTCAGAGGGGCCGCTACCTGGCTGTAGTTGCGAATGAAACGCCTATAGAAATTCGCAAAGCCCAAGAATTGTTGTAGAGCTTTGCGTGAGCCAGGAACCGGCCAGTCGGAGACAGCTCTTACCTTTTCTGGATCCATTCGAATGCCCTCCACCGAAATTATGGAACCCAAGAACGGAACTGACTGGGCATGAAAAAGGCATTTCTCTGCTTTGACAAATAACTGATTCTCCAGCAGCCTCTGCAACACTCGTCTGACGTGCTGGATGTGCACCTGGAGAGAGGGAGAAAAGATGAGAATGTCATCCAGGTACACAAAAACAAATTTGTTTATCATGTCTCTCAGCACATCATTGACGAGTGCCTGGAAGACAGCTGGGGCATTGGACAGCCCAAAGGGAAGAACTAAATATTCAAAGTGCCCAGTGGGGGTGTTAAAGGCGGTCTTCCACTCATCGCCCTCCCTAATCCGGACCAAATGGTACGCGTTGCGCAGGTCCAACTTTGTGAAAACCCTTGCTCCCTGCAGGATTTCGAAGGCTGTTGACATTAGAGGAAGGGGGTACCTGTTTTTAATGGTTATGTCATTGAGCCCTCGATAATCAATGCAGGGACGCAAGGAGCCGTCTTTCTTTTTCACAAAGAAGAACCCTGCTCCGGCCGGAGATGAGGAGGAGCGGATGATGCCGGCTGCCAGAGAATCAGACAAATACTTCTCCATGGTCGCTCGTTCTGGGGCTGACAAAGAGAAGAGCCGCCCTCGAGGAGGTGAGGTACCAGGTAGGAGGTTAATAGCACAATCATACGGCCGGTGGGGGGGGAGTGATGCAGCTCGGGATCGACTGAAAACCATGCGCAGATCGTGGTAAACCCCTGGAACCCGGGAGAGATCAACATCCTCCTCCTGCAAAACAGAAACAGAAGAAACAGAAGAAGGCAAAGGTGCTGACACAAGACAATTAGCATGACAAGAAGATTTCCAAGTTATAATAGTGTTCTCTGCCCAGTTAATGTGTGGATTATGTAAAGATAGCCATGGATGGCCCAACACTATGGGGGTAGCTGGTGACTCAAAAAGGTAAAACACCAATTCCTCCCGGTGGTTGCCAGAAGTGACCAGACTCACCGGCACAGTGATGTGGGAGATGACAGCTAGCTCACGGCCATCCAGTGTGGAGACAGACACGGGATCCACTAGAGGCTGGATGTGAACCCCTTTAAGATGAGCCCATGTCGAGTCCATGAAGTTGCCCTCGGCACCTGAATCCACAAGCGCAGAGCATGAATGGAGGACATTCTTGATGGACACCATGACAGGCAGTAGGGTGCAGGAGCAGAGGGATGAGGAGATGAAAGTGCCGCTCGCCAGAACTCTCCTGATTACTGGCGAGCACTGGCTTTTACTGGGCAAAGTGAAGCAACATGACCCTGCCCGCCACAGTAGAGACACAGCCCTTTAGACAATCGTCGTTGTTTCTCCTCTGCAGTAAGGCGAAGTCTGCCCACCTGCATGGGTTCAGGCTCAGTTGGACCAAACTTCAATTGGGCAGCAGGAGGCAACTCAGTGGCTTCTGGTCGTGAGCCCTTTAAAACACGACGCCTAAGGTCAAAACGATGATCCAGCCGAATGGCCAGGGAGACTAGTTCATCAAAACGCTCTGGGGGATCACGAGCATAAATTTCATCTTTGATTATGTCTGTCAAACCATCCAAGAATCGAGCTGACAATGCCGCTTGATTCCACTCGCTGGTTGCTGCAAGTGTGCGGAATTCAATGGCATAGTCTGCCACAGAGCGTCTACCCTGTTGGAGAGCTGCCAGCAGTCAAGACGCTTCCTTTCCGAACACAGACCTATCAAATGTTTTGATCATCCCCTCCTTGAACCGATGAAAGTCAAGACAACACACATCTTCAGCCTCCCAGACTGCTGCCCCCCAGTCTCGGGCCCGACCAGCCAGGAGAGAAATAATGAAAGCCACTTTGGTTCTCTCCGAAGCATAAGTCTGAGGTTGAAGAGAAAACACAACTTCACACTGGGTGAGGAAAGATCGACAATTAGAAGGCTCACCCGAGTAGACTGGTGGGTTGTTAACCCTGGGCTCCAGTTGAGGGATGCGAGTAGTTGTGGATGGCCCTAACCCCTGCTGGAACTGGAGACTATGGAGCTGATCAGAGAGCTCAGCTACCCGGGAGGCCAACATTTCCACTGTACGACGTGCTGAAGTCAGCTCCTGCTCATGGCGGCCTAGCATGGTACCTTGAAACTCCATTGCAGACAATACAGACGAATCCTCCGCTGGGTCCATACTGGTCAGAGTGTTCTGTCAGGTGTGTCTGTATAAAGGACCCAAAAGCAGAGGAGTTCAATTCAATAGGGTTTTTTAATAAAGTAAGCAAAAAGAAAGTGACTCAGCGCTTGCTGAGATCCCAGAGCAGATCTTGAACTTTAGTAAAAAATAAACTGAAAACTGGACCACAGGCAATGTTCAACAGTACAGGAAAAATACCAACAAAAATTAGTAGCACCACATGAAAAAGAAAAATCAGGAGTGGGCTAAATTTCAATCAAAAAATAAAGTTAGTTTTTGGTCCAGGCCTGGTAATGCAGGAGAAGGGCAATGGCAACGCAAAAGATCAGCTCTCCAGTAGGGCAGACCAAATCCGGGATGGATCCAGGGAACTGGACAGAGAACACAATGATAATACAACAGACCGACAAGAAGGCTGTAAGAAATCCAACACTCTGACAAAAGGAGAAGCGAAACACCCTCAGATATAGGAGCAGAAATTAGCAGAAATGAAAGGCAGCTGGCAGTAACATGTGAGGCTACTAATTGTAAAAGACGATCAGCTGAGTAAAGTTACACAGCAATTTGGAGACAAATTAGAATGTTGTCAGTAAGGAAAGATAGAAAACGCTGTCAGAAAAGAAAGAGGGCAAAGTTCAAACCCGGGTTCTGACAGTTTGTTGCATGTTTTTGCTGTCAGGGCCGATACAGCAAAGCTGTTGGTTTGCAAGCATTTCTGGAGAGCTGTAGGGGAATTGGAGAATGGTGGACTTTTAACAGTTGAGTTTGTTACTATTCAGACAAATCACCTATATCCACACTGCCGTGTTTGTGTATTACTGGATTACAGGCAGGGCTAATGGTTGGAATAGACAGGGCAAGAGACGTTCTCCACTGCTATCCGCTGTGTCTGCTTTCAGACCCGGGGATTGAGGAGGAGAGAAGTTATAAACTATAAATCATAAATGATAGTGTTTATATAAATATGATTATCTTTATAATGACATAACAAACTGTGGTTATGTGCATATGAAGTTACAAATAACCAGCCTGATCTCATGAGAAAACGTAAGTATTTTATGTTTTGTCAGTTTAGGGGCTAATTCAGTTCAGTTGTACGAAAATTTACGATTTTAAAAAGGAGGCGTAGCACCCAACCCCACCCCTAACCCTAACCGTCATTGGGGGAGGAGCAAATCGTACTAAATTGTACGTATTAGATCGTACCAATTCATACAAATTAGCCACTGAATCAAAAAGTAACGATTTCCGTTTGCATTGGGATAATAAATAGCAGGACATTAAATTACTTACTTATTTCTTTGCATTTTAACGTTGTAAACTATAAAATCATGGGTCTCCTCACAGTTTGTGTGTCATTTTGTGAGCTAACTGACGACAGTTGTTCTCTTCCCTGTTTTTCCATGCTCTGCTGGCCACACCCGCTCCTCCCTTCTCCACGGCCATCTGGGAGATTTTTTTTTTTTCTAAATTGCTCCAAGATGGGTGTGGAGGAGGGAGGTGAGGTAGACTATTTTTTCTGTTCAAAACATCCCACCGGCTAAGAAGTTTGCTGCATTTATATGCAATAATTCATTTATTAGTACTAAATGGATGTTTTCATTCACATGGTTTGGGTAATTGCTTTTTTTCAGCTATGTCTGTGTGTCTCTGGAGCTCTGTCTCCACTGTGAGCTCTTTAAAAGCATGTGGTGAACCGGACATCGGCACAGCAGACTCTCTAATATCAGCTCCGTTTTAAAGCCTCTGATATCTGCTGTAGTTCTAATAAAGCCGTTTGCCTCGGCTCTTTCATTCAGGACATTTCCCCTCATTACTTTGCTTTGGAGCACATCATATGCTGTCAGAAAAACAAACGGACACACGAGAAGGCATGTGGTCAGGAGTCAGCAGAAGTTTAACTGGTAAACACCTGCAGGTCAGATCGCTCCGCTTATATATCCCCAGTTAGTGAATGTTGGTGTCACATGATGTTGATGTTTTTCTGTGTTGTTGCTGGAAGGATGTTTGTGGATTCATGTTTTATTCTCTTTTCACCCTGAGCTTAATTTATTTTTTAAGCAGGGAGATGAATAAGAAATTATTGTAAATATCTGCCTGCTCAAGAAACGCAATGATGTGTCACTATTTTTAACACAAACTTTAAAGTGCTGTGCTTGTCAACCTAAAGCACAAAGGAAACAAGAATTCGGCATCATTTTAATAAAGCTCTCAGAAGTACAATGCAATCTGGATCATGAAACTGATGAGTTGGCAGAAAAATATATGAAGAAAATCAATACAGTCAGGTCTCATTACTCAGGTTAGACATGACAGATTTTTATATTTTGTAGGTATTTTTTTTTTTACATTGAATCACACTTTTTTTTATATGAATATCAAAGTTTTGGAGACTGGATGTTTTTGAAAGTTATAGTTCAGTTTTTGATAATGTTGTATTCTCTCTTTAAGAAAAAGGTGTTTTTTCATGATATGTTTAGTCTATATACGGTTGAAGACAGCATTATTAGCCTAAATTTGAATTTATTTTTTCAATTATTTTCCAAATGACGTTTAACAGAGCAAGTAAATTTACACAGTATGTCTGATAATATTTTTTCTTCTGGAGAAATCTATTTTGTTTTATTTTGGCTAAAATAAAAGCAGTTTTTATTTTTTTAAGGTTTTATTTTTTATTTTTTACATTTTAAGGTCAAAATGATTATCCACCATAAGCTATATATTTTTTTTGATAGTCTACAGAACAAACCATCATTATACAATAACTTGCCTAATTACTCTAATCTGCCTAGTTAACCTTGTTACCCTGGTTAAGCCTTTAAATTCCACTTTAAGCTGTATAGAAGTATGAAATCATCTGTCATCATAGCAAATATAAAATAAATCATTTATTAGATATGAGTTATTAAAACTATTATGTTTAGAAATGTGTTGAAAAAATCTGCTCTCTTATAAACAGAAATTGGGAAAAAAATAAACGGGGAGCTAATAATTCTGACTTCAGCTATAGTTAAGTATTTGATGATATTTTATTCTCTCTTTAAGAAAAAGGTGTCATTATATACTGTACATACATATGATGTGTTTAGTCTATATATATATACACAGTACAAGCAACCAGAACAACAATCACAAACTATAAGACTGCAAATGTGCAGTTTTTACTTAATTTAGCAGGATTGTTGACCTGTAAACATGTACTAACTGAAATAATGCAGTCTGACAAAAGAAGAATCTAAAGTAAGTTTCTAGTTTCCCCAGAATGTGTCTGTCAGTTTCAGGCTCACAATACTCCACAGATCATTTATCACATTTCCAATTTTCTACTTTGTAGGTTTGTGCAAAAGCAAAGCATTTTATTGTTTGTACATTTAAATTCTCTTCAGAATGTTTGTATCTTTAAGCTCCCGCCCAATGTAGAAGATGAATTCAAATTTCTAATAGTAAGGGGAGTGACTCAAAAGTACAAAACCATTTCAAAATACATAATTGTCATAATGTATTTAAAAATATGTATATTCTCATTAGAACAGCATATAAACTAAACTAAATGAAATAAAACAACTTTGGGATGGTTTTGGACTGTTAACATTTACTTTTTCAAGTTTTACATTTATAAGCGAAAAAAATACAGCATGTAATATTGTGACTACATTTAAAATGATACTAGCACAATCAAAATTAAATACTTCATAAAATGACAATTTAACACAATCACTGTTTCAATATGACTGTTAAGGAAAACAAAGAATGCCCAAAGAATTTCCAATATAAAAACAATTTGACTGCAGTGGACCCTTTTTACAAGCCTGTTATGACACATTTAACAGTCATTAGCATCAAATCCTTGAAAGTTTTTAATATTTAGATTTTTAAAAAACATATTAACATTTATATGTATTTATGAATGCATTATATCATCTTTTCTTCAAATTACCAAAAACTAATTACCGCTTGAGAGAGACGTTTCTAATGCAGCTTCAATGGGACAGGACAGTAAATTTGACATTTATTTTCTGCCTTCATAAGTCTTAAGATTTTTTTCCTTTTCCTGGAAGTGTTTATAACATCATTGTAAACTTTTTATTTTATTTTTTGAGCAAAAAAGATTGTTAAAAAAATGTGTTGTATTCTCTTATTCACTGCACTCTAAGTTTTCCCAACTATGATGACTTCCACTACTGAGAAACCCAAAAATGTGAAAAGGATCTCTGTATGAAGCAGGATTACAGAACAATTTGACCCTCAGTTTCGCAAGGCCGTATAAAGTGTTTTTTTTTTTTTTGTAGTTTTGAAGAACAGTATCTGAATGCAGTATCTGACAACATGCCTTTTTTTTGCATAGATATTTTTGCAGAATTACGCAGATATTTCCACATAGTGACAAGTGTTTTCAGGAGGTTTTTCGTTTTAAACTAAAAAATTTATAAAAATAATTTGTGAGCATATTTGAGATTTGCAACGTTACACAAACAGCTACATAACACACTGAAGAAAACTGAAAACGTGTCATTGTAATGTTAAACAATTCGTCAAAAATATATTTTACATAAATGGAACTTAACTTGGTCCTTTATAAGCAATCCATATATTTTTCCTGACAGATAATGGATGCTCTTTGGTTATTAATGCAAATTGTTTTGTGCGCCGCAGGCAGTGTTTCTGTGAAAAAGTGCAAATCCTTAAATCCGATTTTAACCCAGAAATTGGAAAGTTCTACTGGTAAGATTTAAATTCTTCAGACTACAGATGCCTGAATATTCACAAGCATACTGTATATATTCATCTAGTGACAATCACAGTCAATTATTTTACAAAAAACTGACATTACCAATTGTCATAGCATTTAAACAACCATTATTTGTTTCCAGAGTAAACAATGAGCTGGTCTCTTGAGTAACATTAATTTCTTATAAAGGCTGTATGTGGAATCAATAACATACTTCAAATGAGGCCTCATATATTCTATTGATTGCTTATGAAGTGCAGACTATTGCATAAGCCAAGGGTCACCAATCACGGTCGGTATCCCTGCAAGGTTTTGCTCCAACTTGCCTCAACAAACCTGTCTGGATGTTTCGAGTATACCAAGTAAGACCTTGATTAGCTTGTTCAGATGTGTTTGATTAGGGTTAAAGCTAAAATCACATTTATGGTGGAGGAGGAGAAGAATCATTCCAAATACACAAATTTGAAGCCATGTTTTAAAGGACAGTCCTCTGCGTTAGATGAAAGGGTAAACGGACCAACACAAGGAATATTCACAGACTCCTCACTAATGAGACAAAGCCGTCATCCATCTCTTGAGCCGCAGCGGAGCTAATGGCCATTACAAAAGAGTTATTTTCAGTTACAGTCAAAGAGTTACTGTAAGTAATGCACCAATTAGAGGAGCCGTTATCAGAGGGCACAGGAAATCTGTGAAGGACAATTCAACTAAAGCTTAATTAGACACTTTCCAGCCACTTTAGAAAGCTAATTCACTCTTTCATCGCATTTAAGCTTAAATGTTTCATTCGCAGCTGATTTTCTATCAATTTAGAGATTTGACCCATGTGTCATTGTAAAAGGGATAGTTCCCCCTAAAAACTCTCCAGCATTTTCTCACACTCAAGTGATTTTAAATGTTTGCTTTTTCCCTCTGTTGAAAACAAAATAAGATATTTTGAAGAATGTTGGATGAAAGCAGCCACTGACATCCATAGTAGGAACTAAAAAAGTACTGTCAATTAGTCAGTGGCTGTTTCTTATCTTTATCTTATTTTCTTTACCAACATTCAGTAACTTCCTTTGCATCCAACAGAAGAAAGACACTTAATCTGGTTTAGAGGAAGTTGAGGATGAATAAACGATGACATCATTTTGATTTTTGGATGAACTATCCCTTTAAGACAATCCAATAATCCTGCCACAATCACACACACAGTTTGGAAGAATGTAGGTCAATTTTTGACCTTTTCATCATAAATCTGTATAATCTTTGAGCCTGTCCACTTTTGTCAGCTTCCAGAAGCTGTGCCTATTGATTTGTATTGCTTTCTTAGTGTAGACATGGGGCTGAATGTGTTCAAAAAGCCACAAAAAGTACTCTCTTACTGCTGACCAAACACATGCAGTGGTTAAATAAAATAAAACATTAAAAATAATAAATCTGGCAAAATGGCCCCACAATGTCAAATGATTTAAGTTTTACAGCTCTTTGTAGGAATATATGCTGATTTCATGTGGCCACCGTTTTAAAACACGACAGCAAGGCTGTGGTGGGAAAAAACCCGGAAATATAGGATCAGCACACATTACAACAACACGCTGTGGACTAAAATCGTCCAGCGGTTGCTGTGATTTCAAAGCCCAGATGTGGTGTAAACATCACTTTAATTTCATTCAGTTCAGTTTAAATGAAACAGTTTGAAGCATATTAAGCATCAAACAAAATCACAATTTCTTTAAGAGTAATATGCTTAATTGTCCTCTTAGACTTCAGTTCATGGCACCAGGTAAACACCACGGGGACGCTTCCCTGCTTCAGTTTATGTAACCCGGTGAGCACTAAAACAATGCAGTCCTATGTAGCACACCCTCGTGTTGTCTGTAATAGTGTTGTCCCGTTGCTGAAATTTAAAAAACATTTAAGCACCACTGAACGTGTTCTTAAACAGCACTGATTTGCCATATTCACCAGTGCATTAACAGAAATGACTGTGACTGGCCATGAAGGTCATCAGTTCACCACTCTTCACCGAGTCCAAACACAAATACCAGGAGTCTGGAGCATTATATAATGCCACGAAGATCAGTCGATTGCTTGTCGGTGTTTGCACTCTGTAAAATAGCGGTGAAGTGCAGTGAACTGATGACCTTCACGACCAATCATAGTCATTTCTGTTGATGCACTGGTGAATATGGCAAATGATCTGTGTTTAAGAACTCGTTCAATGGCGCTTAAATGTTAGCAGAAAATTTAAATCTATGAAATACCAAAAAGGGCCTGTCAAAGGGCATACTGTATGTCAAAAGCTTTATTAAGTATATCAAAAACACTGGACCAGAAATTTGTCAATTGAGGGCAACACCAGAACATATGACGAGGGTTAGCAGGAGACTGCTTACAGGCATCCCTTTTATTAGGAAAAAATATGCTAATTTGGCATTGATTTAACAAGCACCATGTGGTGTATATAAAGGAGGAGTGGACTATCTTTAAAATATCTTCCCATTGTTCTTCCGCAATACCAACACCAAGGTCATTTTCCCACAATTCTTTGAGAAAAACCATAGGATTTACATTTAATGTACTTATTAAATTATAAACAGCCGATATTAGATGTTTCTGGCCTGTATCTAAACCAAAAAATAGTCAATAGGAGGGCAGTTAGGAGAAACTATTTCTTAAAGTGTCTGATGGACGAAATCTATGACTGTATGTCAAAAGCAAGTAAAACAAGTAATGCATCTCAGCTGACCGCTTATGATTAAATCACTGAGAATGCTTTAGTACCAGATGGAAACAGAGCCTAGATAAACTCAAACTGATCATGTGTCTTTCACTGTGGCTATGACTCCACTGTCAAAATGATGACAAAATAAAAAAGATTACTTTGTGGCTCTGTAATTGCCGTGTGTATCCTCAAGCCATGCGCAAGAAAGCAGATTTCTGGAAGTCTGGTGCCAGCATGTGCAGTTGTTCCAGCTCCACTAGCTTGTGTAATTGCTGCTGCTGTAATTGTTATAAAAAGCTTGTTGGATCTCAAAACTGGCCTGGCAGTCTAAAAATCTGCTTCCTGATGTTGCCCAGATCTCTTTAGTTTGGTGTCAGACCCAGAGCGTTTACAATTGCAAAAAGGAGGAAATTGATAGGAGGCTGAGCACGGCCAAGGGGAATCTTTATGGGTTTACAAAACATTAAGGAGTGTGGCTGAGGGCATTTATATTGACATAAATAGTAATTATTAATCAAAAAAGGTTACAAGAGTCAATTCAATAATGTAACTATAAAGCAATGTAGACTTCTTGGAAAAATGTGCCTACAGTTTTGCAAACTGATTAAAAAGAATTGATTTGTGATTGCACAATACTACACTACCTGACAAAAGTCTTGTCTGATCCCGATAGTAAGAGCAATACATAATAACCTAGTTGATCATTTGGAAAAGTGGCAGAAGGTAGATTTTTCCAATGAATCATCTGTTGAACTGCATCCCAATCATCATATATACTGCAGAAGACCTATTGAAACATGCATGGACCCAAGATTATCTCAGAAATGTCAAGTTTGGTAAAGGAAAAATCGTAATTTGGAGTTACATTCAGTATGGGGGCTTGCGACAGATCTGCAGAGAGGATGACAACATCAACAACAAATTCAGAGCTTATTGTCCTAAATAAATAATTAAAAACCAAGCCATGATCATATTCTATTTGTTTTTAAAATAAGTGTAATGTAAAGCCTTTGCCTTACATATTAGCCACTTCTGATACCAAATGATCAACCAGAAGTCGAGTTATTATTTGTTGATCGTAAACTTAAAGGGCCATGAAACCCCCTCGTTTCAGCAGGGTGTTTTCACACCTCTTCTTTGGAAAAAGTCAGAAAAGTGGGGGTGTCCAGCTCTGTTTAGGGGGGAGTGTCGGAGAAACTAAAGTGGGAGGGTGTGGGAGTGTCTATTTGGGCACGCGCGAGTTTCAGTCAAAATACACAGGAGAAAGGGATGGTGTTTAACCTACATGGACATCTGTAGTCGAATTATTTGCCAAATTATTAAATGTCGGACTTTAACTGCAGTTCGGCTCTTTCATTCAGGGAATTCATTCATGCCCCTCGCAACAAACGAGATATTTGATTCGAGGAACTGCTCTAAGCGTGTATTTTTCATGCAATGTTTGATACCGCACGGCGAATGACAGAAAAAAAACCTCAGCATTTCCCGGAAACTTAGATGCACACAGCAGGTAGCGTCAGAAAGCCGCGTGTGTTATTCCGGTCACAAAATGCGGTGCTAACATGTTTGCACTCAATGCAATAGTTAACTTATTTGATACGAACAAACTGAATATACAAAGAGCACTGGTCGCTCACTTACCAAATCTGTAGAGACAGGACAATCACCAGCAACTAGAGCCGCGTCTTTATGAAGAGAAGACTACATCCGGAATCCGGATTTCAGCGTTTGCAGATGAGAACAGCTCTCAGGTAAACAATAATCCCCCTTAGACACGTAAATTATTGTTGTCGAGCGTCGCGTACACTGTAATCCACACGTGATCCAGATGAGCTCTCACAGAGAGAAAATGAAAACGAAACTTAATGGCAGCAAACTGTAAAAGCAACACTTCACGCTTGTTTTGCCAACACAACGTGGCGTCTCTGTGGTGTAAAGACGGTGACACTAATGAATATTAATGAAGTTGCACAATAGAGCGCGCTGATTGGTTTGAACCAAGCCTTACTCATGCATTAATGCATCACACTGTAAGACGTAATAAGGCACACTCTGGCACAGACGCCCAGTCTGCACGCTGGAATACAACGCTATTATGTCATGACCGTGACGCAGCTTCAAAAATTCGTTTCAAACAGGAAGTACGAATTTGCTTGAAATAACGCAAAAACAACCAATTTACACTTTTTAGTGAAATATAGGTGTCCTAATAGTGTTTTTAGCAGTGTGGGACACATATACGACTGTCAACAGCTCAAAAAATGTGTTTTGGTGTTTCGTGACCCTTTAAGCAACAAGACTTTTGTCAGGTAGTGTATGTTATCCATGTAAATAAACATATCAAAGTGCATAATTTCTAAACTTAAACATTATGACTTCACTTTACCAAGAGCAAATTCAAATGTTCTAACTTTAAAGTTAAGTAAACATGCTCATGTCAATGAAAAATCATCAATACAAGACTGTTTCCTCAGCAAATGTGTTAGTATTTCACATTTCCAGTCGGTGATAAGCAGATGTTTCTGGAGCGGTCACTTACACTATCAGCTCAGTCCTGTGTTCTAATGATTAAATGAATTTGCTGACAGCCTTCGCCTCCTGATATCTCCATTCTGTTTTTTACACACACTTTGTGGTACTGGATTTCAGCATCATCTTTTAATGTGTTTGTGTACCGGAACACAGTATTTGGAACAACAGTGATACCAATATCTGTGCATCCCAAAATTATATTATTGTTTGCCCTGTTTAAAACAAGTTATTTCTTAGTTTCACTGCAGTTATGGTCAGTGGATTGAAAAATTAAACATGATTGCTTGATTACAAAAGAAAAAGAAAAAAACAAACGTGCACACACACACACACACACATATACGTATGAATTCTCTAGTGTCGTCAACACTACATCTCTAGCGAAGGGTTTACATACAAAAAAAGAAAAAAAAGAAAAGCCCTGTGTGAGAAGGCAGTGTGATGAAATAAGTGATGGTTGGATCTTATATCATCTCAGTGATGATTACTGTAACCACTGAAACCTCTATATTTGGAAAAAGCTCATTCATTTACAATGATCTAATCCCTGAAGACACTAATGCAGAAATTGACCTTTGTACTACTAGTAGTCAAGTTTTCAAAGGTCAAAGGTCGAACCACAAGTTTTTTTTTTGTTTTTTTTATTATTATTATTAAAATCTATGGTTCTGCCATCTCAAAAAAATAAAATAATATATTACAATGACAAAGACTGATTGGCCCTTATCATACACCCGGAGCAATAAGGCGCAAGACTTGTTTGGCGTGTTTTGTTGCTATTTTCAGATCAGCGCAACTTTAATTTTCCCGTTTTACACCACGTTGTTTAAATAGCAAAACTTTGTTGACTCATGGGTGTTTCAGTCTATAAAGGAGGTGTGTTAAGGAGCATTGTTGGCCCATTGCTATTTTGAGAAACTGAAAGTCTCATAAACTGAATAAATTCAGTTTATTCATGACAATTTTTGTATTATAATGTTGTTTTTATTATTATCAGTATTATTTATTATGCATATTTATATTTGTTTTAATAACAACAAGTTTAGATTTGTCCACCTGTCGGGATTTGGAGATTTATGCATCACCATATGGGGTATAAGAATAGGACGTGTGTTTGGATTTAACTTCATTATTATTATTTTTTTTTATTTGCTTGCTCATTGCGCTCAACAAACTAAATTAAATAGGTAGGCTAATGGATGTCCTCAGCAGAGTGCGTACAACACCATTTCCTTATCCACGAAAGTATAGAGTCAAAGTAAAGTAAAGATAAAGTAAAAAAGGCGGAATGAAGGTGGCTCATTCTTTATCCTGGCACTGCAGAAAATCTGTTTAACTGTTTTCTCTCTAGTGAACCATTCAGTTTTTCCACCTACAAATCCGCCATGTAAACAGCAAATGCGCCATGGCGCGACACAAATGACTCTTAAAGAAAATGGGAGATGAGACGGATTGGTTTAATGAACATAAAGCTTAAAACACATCCATAACTCGTTAAGAAAATTAGCTCAACCTTGTTAGACCATGTGCCACGGTGCAAACCATTTTTAATCAACCTTAAAATAGCAAAAATGCATTCAGACACACCCTTAATGCTTTTGCGCCATGCGCTTCAGACTTTACCTAGACCGCTATGCGAGTCCATAGAGCCCATTTTGTTAAGTGACCAACTAAACCACTGTTGACAGAGCCATCAGGTTTTGATTATGCCAAAGGCCACTTTGCCGAGCATGTTTTTCAAATGTTGCCAAATACAAAATACAATGCCAGCAGTTGTATCCTCTATCCCATTTACACACAAAAAGGTATCAAGTGTATTACAGCAACACATTTCCATTTTCTTCAAATGATTCTGATCACATTCAAG
The DNA here is from genome assembly GCF_052040795.2 of Danio rerio. Taxonomy (NCBI): domain Eukaryota; kingdom Metazoa; phylum Chordata; class Actinopteri; order Cypriniformes; family Danionidae; genus Danio; species Danio rerio. The sequence goes on along the minus strand of NC_141029.1, from coordinate 30,657,677 downwards.
CTGCAGTCACAGATCTTTTAAATCTACAGCACTCATTAGCCGCTTTTATCAGCACAATCTTTTATAAGGATATTTCCATTTATTCTCAAATGTTCTTATCTAAAACGCTGTCTGACAGCAGGGTATTCACTCATTTTGAATTAGTAGCTATATCCTATGCCAGTGTCACCCTGTAAAGCCATTTCAATAATGAAATGACGAGTAGAGAACCTTTCCATTTGCAAGGTGGAAGTAAATTATTTTCAGAGACAGGCTTAGTATCCAGGTTTGTCCTCATTAGACTGTGAATAAGAGTATGTGACAATATCAAAAAACTGTTAGTAATGACTGCCGGACCACATTAAAGAACTTCCTCAGATCCGTTTATTGCATCAGTTGCATTCAGAATTAAAGAGCTGCTGTTATGTTATTCAGATTCTATGAAAGACTTGAGGAAACTCAAGGATTTGATCATGTCCTGAATTGAATATATTTACAAGAGTAAAGCATTTGTGTAGGATGGCATGCTTTGATAGCAACAGATTTATTATGTAACTCATATTGACAACATCCTCCATAACAAAAGCTTTCAGATCAGTAAGATATTAAAGAAAGAAAATAGCTTCTGCTCTAACTGGTGAATCAGATCCGCATCTAATAATGTATGACCAGTAGATCAGCCCTGATGATTGAAGAGAAAGACAGGTAAAGACAGGAGATAATGGTTTTCAAAGAGATCACAGTCAGCCATTCACTTTGACATGTTTGAAGCATCTGAAATCAAATTTCCTGGTTGTGAACGCCAAATGTGAAACAGCTCTGATAAAGCACTGAATGCTTTGCTGGGAAATGCAGATAAACCCAGCGTAAGGCTGTGTTTTGGGTGTGAATAACCACACAGAAATCAATGTTCATCCATCACACCCATAGTACATAATCCCTACATTCCCTACTGTATCACATCTGCATAACAGAAATGCCCTCCCTTCTGCTTTCAAGCTGACTTTTCTTTATATTTGATCTCAACAGGCTGCTTTTATTTTGAATAGTCAAATGGATCATGGACGGCATCTAAAATGTATTTAAAAGGTATTTGCATATCAAATAAAACCACAAAGCTCATGGTAGATTATCTTTGGTGTATAGTATAGGGCTGAATAGGATACATTCTGCTTGGTGAAGAAATAAATGGGAGCATCAAGCGATTACATTTTTAAATCAAATTAATTACAGTGTGGAGATTATGCTGTGTCTAAAATATAACAGGATTTTAACTTCTTATTTACTGAAGTGTTATACAAATTCAATATTGCATTTGCATGATATCGCTTTACTATATCATGATACAAAAATAAGACAAAAACTCATGGGGCGTTTTTTAGTATGAATTGTAAGATAACTTACAATTTTTGGGTGTGTGGAATTTGTGTTAACGTGACACATCATAAGACGTTAATATTAGGTTAGATATAGGTCATGATGTTAGTTGACCAAAATTCAATGCCTACGGACAATGTTATTTTGACGTCCAATAACAATGTCAAATTATGTTGATATTTAGTTGATGTTAGGTTGTGTTGTAAAGTAAAAAAATCCAACATCTGATATGTCATAGTGGTATTGTCCACACAACGTCAAGATGTAACATGATTAGATGTTAATATTTGGTTGATTTTAGGTTGTTTTTAGGTTGAACATTGATGTCGGCCTCTTTTCATTTCCAAACAAAATCCAACATCCCCATGACGTTGGGGTACAATGTCAATATGACATCATGTTGACATTCTGTGCCTGCAGGGTGCACCCAAAAAATTACATTTTCTTTAGCATTTACTCACACTGGAGTGGTTCTAAACTGTTATGAATTTTAGTGACATTTTAGTACCATTAGGACATATTAGTTAATGTATTAACAAACATTGTACTAACTAACATTGTAATGTACTAACACTAACTACAATAAGTATGAACAATCTTGTAATACATTTTTAATTATAGTTCAATCACATGTTAGCAGACCACTGTAGTACTACTGCCTGGGCCCACACGCAACCTGTGCTTTCATCGCGGGGAAATGAAAACAAAACCTTAGTTGCGGCACATTTATAAATGCAACACTGATGACCCATGTCTCCGAACAATTCCTCCTCTTCTACTTGTTTGAATTACGGTTGGCAAGACATTGTGGTATCTCTCTGAACACAAAAGGAGTCTTCAAAGCTATATCATGCATAAAATTGAAGTTGCACCTTGTTCACAATAGGGCACGCTGATTGGTTCAAACCAAGTCTTTCTCAAGAATTAATAAACAGGCATGCTGAAAACTCAATGAAGTCAGTTTGCACCGACTGGTACAAAGAGCCAATCTCCACGCTGGAATTTACCCAATGACCTCATCATCTTGATGTTGCTTCAAAATTTCTTTTCAAACCAGAAGAACGAATTTGCTCTAAACAATGCAAAAACAACCAATTTTCACTTGTTAGCTAAATATTTTGTGTCCTTTAAGGTTTTTTTTAGCATTGTGGGACATACATATGACTGTCAACCTCTAAAAAAATGTGTTTTGGTGTTCCGTAACCCTTTAATGCATTATTAAAATACAAAGTTATGCTTATTACCTTGAGTTATCAGTAACGTAACGTTAACTAACATTAACAAAGTTGAATAAATACTGTAATAAATGCATTACTAATAGTTTGTTCATGTTAGTAAATAAATACATTAACATCAACAAATGGAAATTATTTTAAAGCATTATCTGAATTTCTTTTTTTCTGTCGAACACAAAGCAAGATATTCTTAAAAATGTTTAGCATAAACAGCGTTTGACATTCATAGTAGGATTAAAAAATACTATGGAAGTGGGTGACGTTTTTCATTCTACAGAATATCTTTGTAAGAAAGAAACTTAAACAAGTTTAGAACAATGAAGGACATGATGAGTCTGATGATGACAGACTCACGTTTGTGTGAACTAACCCTTCAATTAAATTAATAATTTTAACATAAAATTAATTATTTGAATTGACACAATCACAGATACATTGACTCGTGATTATTACAGCTATCAAGTCAAATATTTGGTGTTTTCATGTTGTCAATTGAACTAAGCCCTCCTGGAGTTTTTTCACTTTCTCTGGATTGTTTAACTTGCATTAATTCTGAGCTCGGCTGAGTCTCAATTTTCTGCTCCATTTTCAGTGTTTAACTTGGCTACACAAAAAGGTGTTTGTTTGCATTGAAGTCAAATTGCTTGACAATGCCTCCCACGTGTAAAGTACGCGTGTGGGTTTGTTCACCGATGTAGAATGAGCTCATGCTACCGAGTGCTCTGAATGTGGGTGGCTTTCATGATTTAAAGCTAAGTACACAGACTCAAAGGCTCTTCATCGAGTCAATGCATGTGGAGAAAAAACAAGGACGTCTGAATAATTCCTCTTTTGAAAACAGACAAATATTCTCTAAAGCATGAGCCAAACCAAACAATGGTGGTACTTTTGTTGCTGCTGTTTCTATTGAACACCAAACTATGCACAAAAAGATCTTCACGTTTGTTGAGTGTTAGTTGAGTGTTTGGGATGCTCAAACTACAATTTTATCCCACTCAAATCAATTATGTTAGTTTTGTTATCATTGTGTCTTTACTTCTGCACATGAATAGCTTTTTATGTAGCAATGTAGCACTGTGTACTAATGTACAACAGTTATATTTATTGTACTTACAGAAGAGCTCTTTCAAAGCCTATTATGTAGCCATGAAACTATACAGTGTAAAATATATTTATATATATGTAAATAAGCAGTTGTCTGTATTTTGTGATTCATGTTTTTTATTTGTTTATGCTTTTATGTGCACTATGAAACTTTGATAAACTTTGATGATGTACAAAATAATTTGGAAAAAATAGTAATATATTAAATATTTAATGTATTAGAAATACGTTTATACACTACCTGACAAAAGTCTTGTCGTCTATATAAGTTTTAGAAACAACAAAATAATAACTTGACATCTAGTTGATCATTTGGTATCAGAAGTGGCTTTTATGAAAGGCAAAGGCCTCTAGATTTAGCTTATTTTACCAAAATAAAATATGATCATGCCTTGGTTTTTAATTATTTAATTAAGACAATAAGGTCTAACTTTGCTAAAACAAATGTCTTGTCACTTAACAGAAGTAATCTACAGTATAGAATATAAAGTTATGGTGCAGTGAAAAAAGAAGTAATATTGTGCATGATGCCCATGAACTTGGGCGACTGCATCCATACGTCTCTGCAATGACTCAAATAACTTAATAATAAAGTCATCTGGAATGGCAAGGAAAGCGTTCTTGCTAGACTCCAAGAGTTCATCAAGATTCTTTGGATTCATCTTCAATGTCTCCTCCTCCATCATACCCATGGCATGCTCAATAAGGTTCATGTCTAGTGACTGGGCTGGCCAACCCTGGAGCACCCTGACTAACTGATTTCTGCGAGAATCTTGGGTTCATGCGGATTTCAATAGGTCTTCTGCAGTATTTATGATGATTGGGATGCAGTTCAACAGACATTTCATTGGACAAAAATCAACTTTCTGGTAATTTTACCAAATGATCAACTAGAAGTCAAGTTATTATTTGTTGCTCTTACAACTGGGATTCACAACAAGACTTTTGTCAGGTAGTGTTTATATTATTTCTTATAAGATATATTGTTTCAAACTACTAAAATGTCAATAAAATTCGCTTTGTGAAAAGAAATCAACAACTCACAATGCAATTCATAACCATAAATAACTAGAAGACACATGTAAATCACAAAATATGGACACTGTTAATTAATATATATGTTTTACATTGTAGATAAATGGGTTATGTATATTTTTCTAAAGGCTCTTTTCTAGTTTTCTATATTTCCTGCCTGTGCTGCTGATCTCACATGGAAAAGTTATATTGAATATCAAATTAAATTTAAAAATAATCTTATTAAAATCCCTTCATATTTTAGTGACAGGTCTGGGACAGGGTAATGAAATGGAAAGCAGTGGCATGTTTTATTGTTGCATATCTTCATTGGCCTAACCTCACTCTCCGAGAAAGATAACTATCAGTCTGTTGACAGGACCATAAGAACAGAGACTAAATCACTATCCCAGATGGAAGTTTTCCAGAGGGTCATTAGAGAAATTCTAAAAAAAAATTTTCACATAACCTCTGAAGTTATCCTATTGCAAATCACCTGCTGTTTATCGACAAACTCAGAGAATTCTCTGAGAAGATCAGTTCACACAAAAATGTACATTTTGTGATTATTGACTCGCTTGTTCTTACTTGAGTGTTGAACACAAATGAAGAGTGTTCTAGAAACAGGTAGCCATTGATTTCAATTGTATTTTTCCTACTAAATGCTACTACCAATTATTATGTTCTTTAAAATAATACAAACCTAAAAACAATATATATGAAAAGAGTAAAAACAAACACTTGGAATAATTTAAGGGATAGTAAGTGGTCAGTAATTTTTCATTTAATTTCATGTTGTTTTAACAGACTCTTTAATACCAAAACAGATTTATTCACCACTGTAATATACACAAAAACATTAGCCCTGTCCAAGTCAATGAGTGGAATCACAGATGGTGAGTGACAACTGTAATTCAGTTGCAGAAAATGAGTTTTGACTGAACTGGGCTTGAGAGGATGATTACGCAGCTCAGAGGTTGTTCTCCAGGCATTGTTTTTACCTAGTTTTAAAATGTATTCAAATGGGTCTCTTGTGAACACGTGTTCAGATTTTGTCAAAATGATTATTTCCTCATATATTGTCATGCTGTACAACAAATATTAAATAACAAGCGCACATTATTTTGCTTGCTTGACAGCAGGGAAGCAAAAAAATCTTAATAATGGGCATGGGCATTAAGGCCATCGTCTAGCATGATAACCTACCTATTTGTTCACCCATATATATATATATATATATATATATATATATATATATATATATATATATATATATATATATATATTTTTTTTTTTTTTTTTTTTTTAACTAAATAACTTGTTTCTTGAGTGGAGATATTTTTAGAAAGGAAAGAAAAACAGCTAGTTTAAGTCAATCCAGTAAGAGTCAGTGAAGGCCAGTGCTGTTTTGAACCTTTTTGACTGTAACTAAATAAAAAAAAAAAAAAAAACATTCTTGAGAACATCATCTTCACAGAACAAGTCAGTTTTTGGAATGATATACACTACGGGTCAAAAGTTTGGGGTCAGTAAAATTTTTAAATGTTTTAAAATAAACTTCTACTGCTCACCAAGACTGCATTTATTTACTCAAAAATACAGTACACATTGTAAAACTGTGAAATGTTATTGCACTATAAAATAACTATTCAAAAGCATATAGTTTATAACTTAATTTATTAATTTATTCCAAAGATTTTTTATGATAATTGATCAGCTTCATTACTCTAGTCTTCATAGTCACATGATCCTTCAGAAATAACTCTAATATTAATTATTATTATTATCATTATTATTATTATTATTATTATTATTATTATTATTATTATTGGTAATAGTAATAAAAGCAGTAATGACTGAAGTAATAGTTTCATTTGAAAGCATGCACATACAATAAGTAATAAATAAATATTTAACTATTTAACTTTTTTTTTTTAGATTTAAAAAATGCCACCAGAAAAACCTGACCACAAACTTTTGACTGCTAATGTATTTAAGTATAGCAATATAATTTTCATTTTGGCTGAAATATTCATTTAAACAAAAGTCTCCATTTCCTCTCTATTGAACCTCATTTTAGTCTAGAAGACAATATCTCATTTGTGAATTTCTTTTTAATGGGACTCCACCACTGTGACCTAACTTTGACTCAAAAATCTCATCAACACTGGCAATAAAACCACAAAATGATGCAAACATGTAAATATGCATAATGCTGTTGCATAGCTTAAGTGACTTCCTGTGGGCATGCAAACTCTTGGTATCATAAAAAAGAGAGAAATGCGAGTCATTTAACTGACAGATGAAAAACAAAAGACAGACTAAGTCGTCACCTTAGAATTATAAGGTTCGATCTGCGTTCTGAATGATTTTAAGATAATGAGCTTTAAAGTTTTTGCATTCCATATAGCAAAGAGTATGTGTGCAACATTCGTTTTTTAAATAAAAAATCTTAAATGTAAACAACTTATAAAAAAACATCCCATAATGTAAATAAGTTGTCATTTAATAAGAATATGTCATGTCATTTTGACAAAAATGTCAGATACAACCTTATAATTCTAAGGTGACGAAGTGTACTTGCTCTGGCAGGTAAGATTTAAAGGGGCAGTTCATAGAAAAAAAAAAATAATTTTTCTTATAAGATTTGTTTCTTCTATTGAACACAATAGACGATATTTTGAAAAATGTTGGAAACCAGTAACTATTGACTATCATAGTTTTTTTTTTTCCACAATTGTTACCGATTTCTAACATTCTTTCAAATATAGATTTTTGTGTTTAACAGAAAAAAGAAACTCAAAGGTTTAAACCAATTAAAGAGCCCCTATATTATGCATTAAAAAAGTAATATTTTGATTTTGTGGGTCTGCAAGAACAGACTGATATGCTTTCAAGGTCAAAAACACTTTTATTGTCTTATAATATGCATTTTTTACCTAATTATCCCAACACTTCCCATTTGATTTGTTCAGTGATTTGTTCCCAAACTCCTTCTTAGCACAAAGCTAATCTGCACTGATTGGTGCGATGACTCAGTCTATTATGTGTGGTCAACTGCCTTCAGCGTGAGACAAAGAGAAAAGCCCACCACAGCTTATTAACAATTTTGAAGTAGTCACAGTGCAGAGTTTATGTGTGAACCCAATGCAAGAGTGCATTAAAGCAATGCAGTTAAACACCAGCATATGGCTCTATTCTTAACCATAATTAAAAACAAGGACACACATTCAGTATTAATCCACAAAGCGGTAAAAGTTGATCTATTATGAAACTTGCCCACCGCACGTGTGTAGGAACAGCTGATAGTGGCCATAGCAACGACAAACGGCAGTGGATCACGTGCTCACAAACGCATTTTAATCTGTAAACAAAGCGGCACGCGGAACATTTTCAACGTGGCTTTAGACCCAATATGTGAATATAAAGAGTTAACCAAATACAGTACAAGTGGTTACAAGTAACAAAACACAATTAAATACATCATTTCAAGCTAGAGAAAACAAGGAGGCAACCATTTTAATCGCACGCACTTACACTTGCGAAATGGAGGAAGGAACTGATCCATAAACTGTATACTGTAAAGTTCCAGTCAAAAACTGTCCCGTACGTCAATAGTCTTTCCTTTAACAAACGGCAGACGAATGCCATGTTGTAAGTGTGTAGATTGCTGAAGCACTCGTTAAAAAAAATTATGGGAATCTTTGGGTAAGGAAAATAACACTAACTTCAGAGCACCTCAGAGCACAGCGTCTACACGACTTGATTAAACAGTCTTCATCTTCGTCTTTCTATAGTGTTTGTGGGCAGGGCCGAGGGTTTCAATTTTTCTGGGTCTGTGCTCGCAACAAATGGGTGGGGCTTAAGTTCCATTTCGACGTCATGTCAACACGGCTAAAGATTTGTTACTGTGGCGATTCATTCAAACCACAATGAGTCAACTTTTTCATAAATGAATGAATAGTGTTCATGATGCACTTTCAGATTTAAGCCTGCATGGAAGGTCATTTTCAAAAAAAAACCCTAATAGGGACTCTTTAAGACAGTAAAAAGTGACTTAATTAATAAATAATTTTTTTAGGGTGAACTATTTCTTTAAGCCAACAGGCTAAGAAAAAAATTTGTTTTTCACTTTTTTCTTATGCAAGAATCATCTGTAGCTTTTGAATGCCTTCAAACAGGATTGGCATAAAACCAACCAGCAATGCCTTGTGCCCTCTCCACCTCAGCTTTGCATGAATCATAAATGCTCCAGGTTTATAGAACAGAGCCCATGTTAATCAGAAACGCTCCAAGCATCAACCAACCAAAAAAAAAAAAAATCTACTTGAATGAAGTCATGAATGAATGAAAAGATTTAAATTCTAATGCCAACTATTATCTGTCGAAGTTAAAGTAGGAGAACAAAAGAGTGGTTTGGAACTGCTCTTTCATAACAGCATGTGTGATCATCATGTCAAGAGAGTTGTTGGCTCTGAACTCTGACTGTGATCAGATCTATTTTTAGCTCTGAGTGCTGCAGGGATGAGCAATAGGCAGTTTTATTTGGGCATCTGAGTGCAACGGAATGAGCTTCACAAACTTTTGAAGGTTGAATCAGGTGAATGAGTCACTCCTATAGGTTTTGTTCATGCGATTCAATAGTTGACTGTCCCTGTGTTTTGCTTTACAGTCTAAAGAATGATGTAAAGTAATATAAATATTTAATAATTCATTTTAATATTCCAAACATGTTGCTCACATTGGTGAGAATCCAGATGGTTATATTTGCATAATTAGGTTTGAATGCATATGTGACTGATTTTAATTTTCTCGAACCAAACATACAGAACATGTTCTGTCTCACAAAAATGATAAATAATAATAATAATATAATATAATTAAAATAATAAAATAAGTAACTGTGAGAGTTAAAATAATGATGCTGCAATGCAACTAATATCCCAGGTTATTGGACTGTACATAATACATTTTTGATACTTAAGATTAAATGTGAACTAAATTTGAAATATCTAAATGTATTTACTCATTGCACTGTAAAAATGTTGCTTTCCACACTATCAATTTGTATTGGGACAACATGAAAGTCAAGTTAACTTAGTTTTTTACAAATTTAAGAGGACTGAACATAAACCAATTAAGTTGCCCCCCCCCAAAAAATCTCAAGAATTGTTTTTCAGCTAAGTTTAAATAAATTTGAACAAACAGCAAATGTCATATTTAGAGTGTCTTTAAAGCAGTTGCCATGGATATATTTCTCATTTTAATTTAGTTTAGATCAATGGTCTTAAACTCAACTAATAGTCTCTGGTAACCTTGAACACATTGATTAGTTGGATCAGCTGTGTTTGATTAGGGTTGGTGCAAAACAGTGCAGAGCTGCGGCCCTCCAGAAATCGACTTTGAGAACCATAGTTTAAATACTAACTGAAATAACTAATATAAAAATAAAAAATACATAAAAACTAAAACATTTTCATTTTCAATTAAATTGAAATGAAAACAGAATATTTATACATAATAAACAATGTTTAACATCATAATAAAAATATATATTTTTTATCATTACAAACTAAATTTCATGATTTTAAATGATACAGGTGCACTTTAAAAATTAGTTAATTGAGCATTTATCAGCATTATTAAATTATTATTATTATGCTAAAAAAAGGATAATGTAAAACTAGTCATAGACAAAGATAGTATAAATATAAAAAATAGAGAAAACAAAAAACACAATTAAACAAATTGTGCCAATATATAATGAAATACAGAAAGCTATTGCAGCATTCAAAATTCAGCCACAATTACAAGCAGTATATTATATATTATATTACATAAAGGAACACTTAAATCCATCTGACAGATAAAATGTCAGAATGACATTGGACAGATTATTATTCATATATTGTGTTTTGTGTCATATTTATGTTTATTTTTATTTACTTTTGTTGGCAAATCAGTGCAAAATGCTGCATTAACAGTCTCGTGAACAAACGTTTTTGTTTGTTGTTTACCTTAACCATAATCCTAGAGAAAAAGTTCCTCCACCCTCCGGGCTGCAACGATTAGTTTTTTTTCAGCACATTCCATTTAAAAGTCTCTGTATGGTACTGTAACAACTGCCCACATATCATTTGTCAGTCACTGAATGGCTCCCCACAAATTTGAGTTTGAGACCCCTATTTTAAACACTTTTTTTTTTTTGTTCCCCTTTTCATCCCATGTTTCCAATTAGTCTCCGTACGATTCAAGGCAAAACTGGCATTGTTTCATTTATTGCAAGGAGAAAATAAAGATTCTGAAGTAAAATAGAAATTAAATTTGTTACATTTGCTCAGATACATAAAAGAAATACGTAAAAACGTGAACTAAAACTCAGTCACTTACTATCCTTCAGCTTAGTTAATGATTTATCCAGGGTCACCACAGTGGAATGAACCACCAATTACTCTGGCATATGTTTTATGTGGGAGATAACAACTAAAACGTATATGGGTAAAAACAATGCTTAATCTGTGCTATTAGTATTTGAGCTATAGCTAGGCCCACACAGAATCTGCGCGAGCAGAAATTTGCAGATTTGTAGCCCATCATTGAGTCTATGTATTTACTTGTGTAAAGGTGTGGAAATTTATATTTTTTCAGTTTTAAAATTAATTTCACTAATATTATTGTGATAAAAAAATAGTAATGTGAAATGAATTTATGTACGATACAGTTTGTAAAGTAATATTTTCTGTCTTTTAGTAAATGTATTATATGAGACTTGCTTTGTTTACCAAATTTGCATTGTAAACATTAAATAAAAGTTAAAAATGTATAGTATTTATTTAACATATTAAATTATTAGTTATAATACTCCTTAAATAATTTCGCATAAATCTGCAGATTTTTTTTTACAAAATTCTCAGCAGAAAACAAAAAATGTTCATATACTCTTTCTGGCTCAAGCTATAGCTCAAAGTCTTGATATAATGCTTTCTATCATGCACCAAAGCTCTCTGACCCTTGATTTTACATTCTTATTTCAATCCTCTGAATCTTAAAAAGACAAAGCCCATGGCAAAACGCACACACCAGCTTCCTCGCAGTCCCACAATTCAACCAAACATCAGAAATAATTGCAGCAGTGTCAAAGCAGTGGACACAAGGTCTTTAGAGGAACAGAAGACCAAGCACATGTTAGCGTCCTTTCATGCACAGGACAGACAGAGCAAAGGCCCGCAGTGCAGCTTTAACAGCCACTGACTGAACTTACTATCTCCACTGAGTCTATGATGAGAATAACAAGATGTGATGGAGTCAGAAGCTGTCAGCTCTCTTACTGTAAGACATTTTAGAGGTGCTTTTTCCCCTTTGTGAGGTCAAAACACCCAGTCTTTCATTAGTTCCCTCAGTCTGCTGCACACTGGGACAGTTGAATCCCTGCACTGCAACTCTAGATCACCTTGATACATTTGTTTTTTCATTCTATACATCCGGTTTAAAACTAAAACATCTCATGTAAGTGACAGGTGTGAAAATGCCCTCAATGTGTTATATAATTATAATATTTTATTTACTTTTAGTGGCAGTTCATTCCACAGTTGCGACCTCTGACATAGAGACTAAGCTGAAGGAAAATGAATGAATGAATTAATTTTTAGTAGAGAATGACTACATATGGCTCTGTTGATTTAATGTAATCTGTGGATCTTAACTTTCAAATTCAAAGGCCTTCCTTCCCAAAGACATCTGCTTTTATGTGCATCAAATGTGCATTTTACACATTCAAGGTTGCTAAATTGTTCCCTAGAAATGGTTCTTTCAGAGAAATTAACTTGTGATGTTTTATTGCTGTTCATTTTCTGCAATGTTTGCTTTAATTAAAATGATGTAATGTGTTTTTGCAATATGCACAAAAATAAATTAAATACAGTTTTTCATTTATTTACTCGTCTGAACTGCGTTGATGCTACAAAGTGATTTTATTAACTTTTTTGAAATAATATTTCATATTTAAAATAATATTTCATAGTCTCAGTCTGCCATGTAAATTATAGTATAAAATCCAAGTAATGAACTGATCAGCTTTGCTATTATTATAGTATGTTCATAAATCGCTATACTTTCAAACTATTTTCAAAAGGATAAAACAGGAAAAAAACTCTGTCATCCTTTACTTATTATTTTCTTATTCCAAACCTGGGGTGCGTTTCTCAAACAATGACATAACTTATGGCTGATCTATCATAGAACGATGCATCATTTGAGAAAAAATGTAGTGAAAAGAATGTAGTCATGAGTGTTTGCCAAAACAGTAGTTGCTCTGTCACAGAACCATCATTTTAATCATGTTAGTTATAACATAATATTCATAATGACGCTCGAAACAGGGTGGACTAACAACTTTAAAGAAAAACCCCATATTTTTTTTGTGCAAATATATTGTATTTACGCACATGCATTTTAACTAAAATATTTTGGTAAACACATGCACTTGCTCTCCATATTATTAAAATATACGTAAACAGCAAATACAGTATGGGGCCTATTTGTCCTTTACAAATATTGTTAATAATATTTCATATTTTATTCTACATAAAATCACTTAGCTAACATGTAATCTAATCTCTTTATTCTAATTTACAGTAGTCTATTTACTATGAAATGAAAAAAAATCCCACTTAATATTAATAATAATTATTATTTATCATTATTAAGTAGGATATTGTTTATTTCTATATTTGAAAAGTCTACTTTTACAATTTGACACATTCAAACCACTGCAGAGATGTTCTAACCAATCAGCCCATGTCATAGGCTATACAGTACAAATACATTTCTTAAAAAATAACCTACACTCTCAGAAACAAAGGTACAGGAGCTGTCACTGGCTCAGTACCATTTCAAAAGATACATAATTGTACCCAAAGAGGTCACTGTGGTAGTTCAAAGGTGCATATTAGTGCCCAAATGTACCTAAAAAGTACCTTTGAGGTACCATTATGGACCCTTCAGGTACAATGATGTACCTTTTAAAAAGGTACCGCCCCAGTGACAGCTCCTGTACCTTTAGAATGTAGGCTACTATACTGTAAATTAAAACCATTAATGTGCTATATATTTTTGTCTTCACAAGCTTAAATATAGGTCACTTATAGCTTTCATCATAAGCCACATCGGCGTTCAAAATGGCATAAACGTGCCAAGTGCACATGCAAAGTTCAAAGTGCACTGCGAAGGGAGCGCAATTGTTAATATGAGGATCAATAAAACTGAACTCTAAAAATACTTTCAAAGCAAATTACAGGTATAGAGATGATTTTAATGATTTTTTTTAATCATTCCAAGTTTAAATGTTGGAACATTCAAAAGGAATAGGGCAAAGGGGGCATAACTGTGAATAGAACATAACCAGGGACTATGCTTCTAACTACAGCTCTAGAGGTGTAGTTGCAAGTGCAAAAGTTTGCGATGCAGTTTTCGAATGCTCGTTGGGACGATAGATTTGGGAAAAGCCAAATCAACAAACATTGATTTGTTGCTGAGAACGATGGTTTTCGGAAAAGCATCCCTGCTTGACCTTCTTACTTCTGTTAAATACAAAAGAAAAGTATTATTAAATAAGCTGAAAAGCAGTAATGTTAACAAAATATTTGCTTTTCCAAGCTTTTAGCTTTTTCAAAATATCTTATTTTTTGTTTAACAGAAAAAAAAATAAAATCACAAATAAATGTTTGGAATCATTTGAGTCTGAGCAGTGAGCAAATTTTAATTTTGAAGTGAACTATCCTTTCAAAAAAAAGAAAACACCATGACGCAATGTTTCAGTTTCTTCTTGGTTTGCCTTCACAAAGCATCTGTCTTTCACTTGATCAGAGTGCATATGTTTATGTTTAATGAATCAGGATCATGTTCATATTAATTATCCAAATGAATAGACAACACCTCTGTAGGCATACACTTTTAAAAAATGCTGGGTTCCACACAACTCCTTTATGTTATCCCAACAAAAATGTATTACATTAACTTAACTGTTACAAATGTAAGTAGATTAAACATAAAATAAGTATTTAGTTGTTTCAACTCATTTTAAATAACATGCAGTCAAAGTTATTTTTGAGTGTTCTTTCTAGCCATTGTTTTATTACTATAATCATTAATCTTTAGAGCAATAATCCAGGCTTCATATTTGTATTTGTGGTGTTTTTGAAGCTAAAAGAGCCAACTGTGTAATCTCTGCATTGTTACACTGTAAAACAATCCTGGTTGCCTTCAATTTTTAAGCTGAACCAAATTAACATTATGTTATGTTAAACTAAAACTTTAGACTTAAAAAGCTTGCATAACTTACAAAATGAAGTACATGATTAACTTAGTTTACTAAGCTACTTTTCAATCATATTTTTGACTTTGATCATATTTTTTACAGTGTAGAATACCATCAAGATAAAGCCTTGATTCCAGAAATAAAAATGAGATTAAATGAGATCAAGTCTAGAGAAAAACTGAGGGTTATAAATACTGTCCTTAATTTCAATTTCATAACCCAGAGTTGTTATTGTATATGTTTGTTAGTAGCGGATTTCTAATGCATGTCTTTAAAACACTTGTATGAATGTCCTTAATTGAAATATGATGAAGATTTAACATCAATTGACACTTTTTTTTCCATTAACGTTTTTTGAAAGTTCTTCAAAGTATGGTTCTTTGAATATTTTATTTTCCCTAATGTGCTAAAAAAAGGTTATTCTATCCATTGTGAAAACACCTTTTGATTCTTCCTGGCACCTTTATTTTTAAGTGAGAGCATCTTTCTGTTTTCAAAACATAAAAAAGAGAAATAAATGTCTAAAAGTTGAATCTAGTCTTTCTGGGATTTACCAAGATAACAGTCAGAGTCATGCTGGAATGGACAGTAAACTGTACCAGAGGGAGGAGTGATTGTGTACATCCTCCTAGCATAACAGAGCCTGAGTAATTTTACATAAGGGAGAAATGCTATTCCAACTTTCCTTGGACTGTCATTTAGGATTCTATAAGAGCCATAAACAACCATTGTCTCTAGAGAGAGAGAGCTTTATGTTCAAACTGTGCTGGATGCATTTCTCAACATTAATGATAATTAACCTTTTTTTTTTTTAAAGCAATGCCTTAAAAGGGAAACTCTGACGCAAGATTCCAGAGAGAATAATGCATGAGCACACAGCTGGATTTATAGAAGATCTTCTGGGGAATCTGGAGCTTCTCAGATTCACTTCTTTTCAGACTAATTCCTTCTGTGTGGCGTCCTCATCCAAATCTGCATTTTTTTCACAGCATGGCAGGTGGTGATTTAGTTCTGTGGTTTCTGTGACTGAAGCTCATTTACCACAGCTTTGGGCATTGGATGAGGATTGGTAGTGGCTGAGCATCAAGTGTGTGATGGACTTGAGTGTGTCCGTTGCTTTGGGCTGAAAACTCCTATGCAATTCCCATTTTCCCACAGGTCCCCGGATATTAAATGTCAGAGCAGTTCATCACAGTACGATGTCTTGGTAGGGTGGCTGCCAAAAAAACATCTACAACTGCCTGACTCACAACCACATGCACATCATTGATGAAGAAAGTTCAATGTCATCTCAGTGCTTTTTTCTAAACAATGAATGTGAATGGCATTTACAAATTTGTCAATTTCGAAATGGCTGATGTATTTGCTTATGACAACCTGTAGTACAGTATCTGATTATTCTGTTAGTACTGGATAATTTGGATCATGGCTTTTAACGCTTTGACCAAGATTTGTTATTAATATTTTTTTATTCTCATGGGAAAAACGAACAGGAAAAATAAAAAAAAGCAAAAACTGCTGAAAAGTGGACAGGCACTAATGCACACTGTATCTTTGGTTTATTTGGTCTTTATTAAACATGTAAGTTGTCAACAAAAGACAAATCACTTGACACAAAACTTTTGAAAAGTAAAATTGTGGTAGTTTTAAGTGGTAAATTTGACCCTTTTTGACCCCAGTGGGGCATTTAGGTTAATAGAGGGTTAATTCTCATTCTCATTTCTACTAATTTACTGTACATTCATACCTCTGACTCAAAGCTTTTATTTATTTAACATGAGTTACTTGACAGTAGGTGTAATTTCTGGCATGAAACTCTATGTACGCACAGGTTGAGAGGTGACCTAATCTGCTCCTGTGTCATTAACTGCATGGCGCAGGACAGTGGTCCTTAACCACCAGGCCATGGACCGGTACCGGTCTGTGGATCAATTGGTACTGGACTGCACAAGAATTCATTTATTTATTACCTGAGTCTAATCTATCTTTTTAAAAAGTCTTTTATTTTGAAAAATGCCTGTATTCTCTCGGTTACCTCATGGTCACTTGAGCGCCCAAATTTAACCCACAAGCAGCAAAATGAGTAAGAAACAGACGTCTTTGGAAAGTTTTTTGTAAAGGGTAAAAGGCCCTGTGAATGACAAGCAAACTGCCGAGGAATGGACCCACAACCCATTAGTCAAAAAATCAGGTGAATCCACCATGACTGTGCAAGAAGATCAACTGATGAAGATCGCAAATGACGGCAGCCTTTTAGGGGCCGTTCCTAGTGGAGGTGCGCAGCAAGAATTGACTGATCAGCTTCATGCGTGTATGGAATATACACATTTTGGTAGACTAATTATCACAGACAAACACAGAACACTCAAACACTGCAGTGCTTTGTAATTTATTCCTTAAATAAAACTTTTATCAGAGTGACAGCAATGTTTTGTCAGCTTGTCATCCTCTAAGAAAATGTTGGATGTGTTCATGGCAGAAATAAATTAACTCAGTTGACTATCAAATCTCAGAAGTATTCATATTATTTCAATGTTACACTTCTTAAATTCACCCTGATAAAAATTATTTAGTCATAAAACCCTTTGTAGTTTGTTGATATGAATCATCGTCTGATCAAAATTTTTACCTTGATGGATAGGTACAGTATGTTTGCAGCAAAGCTGATGGCTTATACTAGTTTTAGCTGGTTCTTAGCTGGTCATGTCAAAGGCACAAGTCGTTTCACACATATCGTTTTGAACAGGGAAAATGGAAACATTATGGATGCTATAGACTAATGATTCTCCAGAGAAGGTACTCTGTCAAGACATGCGTTCTTATGACAGTTTCTGCAGCTTCATTGTTATGACCTGTCTAGGTTTGGCAAACAAACAGGAATTTCAGTGCAGTAAATTCTTGCTTCAGCGGATATAAAATATATATCTACATAAACCTTGAAATCTCTCTTTTAAACTATGTAATCTGAATGAAATAAATAAAAAAATACAAGCTTTTCCATCTGAACTCATTACATTATTCCCACTTCTGCCCTTCAAACACAAATCAAATGATGGCAACAACTTCAATGTCCACAAACGTGTAAACAAAGAGTCATTTTAGAAGGAGATTTGCCATTAGAAATAAGTTGGAAATTAGACTAGCTTTTATTTGGAGGATAATATTGTGTTACATAAGTTGATTGATTCTTAATGTAGTTACATATAGTTTGATTGACAGGATGATCTCTGAGCCTGCTTCTTCCAGAAACAAATGTAAAGAAGATTGGCATCCTGAATTTATTCATTAGCTTGGACATCCTGATAAAATGTAGTATTTTTTGGGGTTGACAAATGTTTAGAAATAAAATTTATGAGAATGTTTTTAAATTTGATTGGTGATTCAAAATATGAAATTTAATCACACGCTTGGAAAAAGTATTGTGGAATTTGATGTTTCCCCATTCAAAGAGATAGGAATGCTCAAGAGGCATTTCAAACATGGCTGCTGAGTAAAATGGTTATGTGATGGTCTTAACAGGAAACTAGTTGCTTGGGACCAGTTTAAACCAGCTCAAACCCGCAGCCATGCTTCAAAATATACCTAACCAGCATATGCAGCTTTCTTCATAGGCAAACTAATGATGTCTAGCTCACATCTTTCTTCTCTTTCCCCAAGCTGTTTTTAAAATGCTATGGCGATGACAAATTATCCAGTGACCCTACTGAAAGCCTGAAACTGTACAGAATATGCAGCAGGAGAGACCAGCAAAAAAAAAAAAAAAAAAAAAAAAGAAGTGAAGACAATCAATAATGTTCATTGTACAAATCAGGGAACACTTTTTAAGATGTGTACTACACAGGTAACCTCGGTTGAGCATTTCACTCATTACAGCATCCTAACACCACTAGAACTGATGAACTGTTGTCTTCAGAGGCCGACTGAAATGAGAAACTGTATTCACTGCAGCATAATTAGGGCACTTGACTCTTGGATGCCTTACAGTGAGACAGAGAGAGACATGAACGCCAGTTAATTTGGCCTGCGGAGGGAGTTCGACGGCCTGGACGAGGATGACAGAATCACTGTCTTTACAATCTGCCTCAGGAGAGTCAGACTATTTCTCCTCCCACAGTCAGATCCTTACATAACATCAATATTCCTGCGCATGTGGGGGCTTTAAATAGTTGCAGCACAAATGCCCATTAATCTGACGGATAATTTACAAACCACATGACTGACTGCATTTCATTTTTAACACTACTTATTAGCTCATCTTTAAATATAGCTTGATATACAACACACATGCATGCACTATAAAGTGTAGGTGGTCTTAAAGCTGAAAGAGATGGAGATAAAGATGCGTTAAATGTGCCAACAATGTCTGAACTGCTTTCATGATGACATGTTTATTCCCAGCTGTCAAAGTTACCGGCTTTAGGGATAAAGATATATGCGTCCCCAGTTGTCTCCTGGTATATTGTTGAGTGTCTGTGGGCCATCAAACAGTGTCTCACTCCCCTGATGCTCTTCATAACAGACTATTTAGAGTCAAAACTTCGGCGAACACACTAACAAGCACAGGAACAATCAATTAGAATGCTAATCTTGTCCCACTATCTCTGCTTTAAAATAGATGTGATGTTATATGCAGATAATATAAGTATGTGGAAAGAGATGCTCAGCTTTAATCAAGAGGAAATCTCAGGCACTGCGCCATCCTCAGGGCAATCATACATTCATTATACCCATGAAGACATACGGCCGGATATATGGCAATCTTGGAAAAGGATGAAAATGAAATGAAGCCACAAGAGACAAAAATTACAGTAACATGAAATCAATTAATACATTTTAATTGGATTTTTACCAAAATTTGGAACTAACTATTTTAAGTAAATTGTTTCATTTTTACTTGATACAATAACTTATAACAACAGGAAATATCTTCTGATTTCACTTTTCAATTTTACCTTCATGGTCTTGCCTTTACTTCTAAACTTTTTATTCATAAACTACACTCACTGGCCACTATATTAGGTTCACCTGACTAGTATCGGCTTGAACTTAATCCTTCGTGGCATAGATTCAACAAGGTACTGGAAATATCCCTCAGAAATTTTGGTCCATATTGACATGACAGCACCATGCAGTTGCTGCAGATTTGTTAGTTGCACATCTATGATGCGACTCTTCCATTCCACCACATTCCAAAGGTGCTCTATTTAATTGAGATCTGGTGACTGTGGAGGCCATTTGAGTCAGTAAATTTATTGTCATATTCAAGAAAGCAGTCTGAGATTATGTGCGATTCATAACATGGCATGTTACCTTGCTGGAAGTAGCCATCAGAAGATGGGTACACTGTGGTTATAAGCGGATGGACAGTCAGCAACAATACTCAGGTCTGTGGCATTGACACAATGCTTAATTGGTACTAATAGGCCCAAAGTGTCCAGAAAATATACCCCACACCATTAAAACACAACCACCAGCCTGAAATGTTGATACAAGGATACATGCTTTTATGTTGTTGACGCCAAATTCTGACCCTACCACTAGAATTTCACAGAAGAAATCGAAACTCATCAGACCATGCAACTTTTTTACAGTCTTCTATTGTCCAATTTTGGTGAGCCTGTAGAATTGTTAGCTCAGTTTCCTGTTCTTAGCTGACAGGAGTGGCACCCGGTGAGGTCTTTTGCTACTGTAGCCCATCTGCCTCAAGGTTGGATGTGTTGTGCGTTCAGAGATGCTCTTCTGTATACCTCGGTTGTAACGAGTGCTCATTTGAGTTACTGTTGCCTTTCTATCAACTCGAACCAGTCTGGCCATTCTCCTCTGACCTCTAGCATCAGCAAGGCATTTGTGCCCACAGGACTGCCACTCAATGGATGTTTTCTCTTTTTCAGACCATTCTCTGTAAAGCCTCAGCATATTGCTGAAATATTCAGAAAAGCCTATCTGGCAGCACCGACAACCATGCCATGTTCAAAGTCACTTAAATCACCTACCCTCCCATTCTGATGCTTTTTTAACTGCAGAAGATCATCTTGACCATGCCTACATTAGACCATGCTGATTAGAAATTTGTGTTAACAAGCAGTTGGAAAGGTGTACCTAATAAAGTGGCCGGTGAGTGAATATCAATACTATTATATCATCTATCTGCCTGTCTGTCGGTCTGTCAAAACTTTAAACTTGAAATGTAATTGTTGAATTGCATAAAACTTTCACTTTAGCTCCAAGGTATTAGTTTTATATTTTCTGTCATATTTAATTGGATTATGACTGTAAAATTTGGTTATTCGCTGTAAAACGTAATACGTTACCTGAGTAAAAAAAAACCATTTAAAACACATTGCCTTAAAAATTATGAGATTTCTTCGATTAATAAAGCAACAAAGTATGGACACTAATAAATTTCATTTGAAAGGTTTCCTACATAAAACCACTGATAAATGATCACCAGCATTGTACACCAGAAATCTTATCAGACTTGTCTGAATTTTCTGAAAAAAAAAGAGAAATATTAAGAAGCCATTTCCTGTTCTTTGTGATGATTTTGATTACGTCACATGGCAACATTTTCACTTCTTCATTGGCTAGAAGTAAATAAATATAAAACATATTAACAAAAAGTGTAATCAACTCATGGCCAGGACAAATTACATAACTGTATATGGCTATAAGAGGCAAGACGACGTGCACTCAGACGCAAACCCACGTCAGCTTCACCCCTAGAGAGGACAAAAAAAATCGGCCCACAGCACTCATTAGGACACTGGCTTCTTAGTGAACGGTTACTGTGGACATACACAGCTGAATTACATGAACATGAATTACTGTATGTGACGATATGAACTAATGTATGACATAAGAGCGGCCTTAATGGGAAAAATTAAGTCTTCAAGAGATCGGAGTGAGGATAATTTTAGTAAGTGTCTAAAGCCTTTGCATTCTGTACTCTGAACTGTCTGTCCCTGTAAAAATTAAAAGCACATCGAAAATAAAACACCAGCTGAGAACATGAACATAAATAAATTTGACTGCATTTATAAATGAATGATTAACTGCAAGAAAACTGGTAAGATCATAATCTTGCAATAGGATTTTCATAATCCCTGAAGAAGATTACTAATGCTAAATGAGAGGTCATTCTGAGTGTGTGAATTTGAACAATATGGAAGGAAATCTACCGATGGAGCAGAAGAGAGAAAAACAAAATCCTCACTAGTCAGATTACACCTCATTCACTTTCACAGTTCAGCTAAACATCACTTCAGTAAAAAATCTAATAATAGAAAAAGAATTACAAAAATATAACTTAGATTTGTTTTGCTTGAAGCAATTCACAAACTGCAGCTAAATAGAGCGGAAAGTATCTAGTCCGGTAAGGCAGTGCAGTTAGTGATGGGTGAAGTTAAAGAAAGAGAACCTTTCACAGAAAGTAAATAAATTATTTATAGGGCATTCACCTGCTCTTGACTTCATGTTTTCTCAATATCTCTTAATTAATCAACAGCTGTGTGTCTCAGAAGGCTGATTTTCCTCATTCATAACAGACACTGAAATAACAAAGCAGCACCAAATTAACATTGTATGAAGGCCGTGGAAATTCCAGGGCTTGATTACAGGCTATTTTTATGACTGTTTATATTAAAAATTAAGATGATTAAAGTGAATAATTACAACAGATGTTTGAAGGAATTTATGAATAATACAATGCTTTTAAGCCAATCTTTTTGCTGCTGTTGTTTTTGTTGTTGTTTTTTTGAGGGGGATACAAAGGTTGAACAACAGGGTTTACAATACAAGGGTTGAAAAACAGATAAAAAACCGTTGATGTCAGCCTCCTTTGTTTATTTTTTTTACGTGTATGCAAATATTGATATTAATGATTACTTCTAAACAGGGTTTCAGCTTTCCAACTACTATATCAAACGGTTAGTATGTCTTTTTTCAGAGACATTAAGTAGGGATAGAGATCATTCTGTAAACTACTGCAGATCCATTAAAACAACTGCCTGGATGTACTTCAACCTGCTAATTACACGGCTACTTGCCACAAAACATAAACAATAAACACAAAAAATTGTTCTAAGCCATAATATTTGATTTATTATTTAATTAAATGCAAAGTGGAATGAAAAGAGTACCTGATGGAGTATACACTAACCTGCCTATTATTTAGTAACAAGATGGCACCAAACAGTAAAAAGTGCAAAGCTGACAGAAGCGAAACAAGCTGAACATATTTACTGATGGTCAATATTCAAAGTATCTGGATGAACCTTTGTTATTCAGTGGATGTTATCTCAGAATAAGATGCCTTGGAACGTCTGAACGATCAGAATCAAGTATTCGATCAGATTACATCTATTTGGTTGTTCTCCCAGAATAAAGCTCAGGAGGCTTCTGAGCAGCCTGACATTAAGTGGAGGGCTGTTTTATATGGGACTTTATTCTAGAGCTGTAGATCTTTGCCCAAACCCGAAGGAACCTGACAGAACCCGATAGGTTCGGGCGGGTTCTGGCTTAATTTGTACCATTTTAGATGGGGTTAAGCCAGGCTTGGGCTTGCACTCCAGCTTGCACGGTTAATGAACAGTCATGCAATGCATTTCAATTAGTGCAAGAAAGTTCGATCAATCGTTTGTTACAACATCAAAACCCATCCCTGCAAAAGTGAAACAAATGATGACGGAGTCAAAAACAGTGAGCTTTGTAGAGTGGGAAAACGTACAGCAAGCTGACAGGGAAAATGACACTCGCTATATTGAAACTGCTGTCATAGTAAATGAAATGGATGTTCTTGGCTGGTGGAAGATGAATCCTATTCAAACCTTGCAAAATTAGCCAGATCAATACGCATCCCGGCCAGTAGCAGCAGCAGTGAATGGGTGTTCAGAGGTGCTGGACGCACCAACAGTGAGTGCAGAACTGCTTATCCTGGTGAGTATTTTCAAATATTAATTCATTAAAAATGCATAATGTAGAGAGAATATATAGGCTAATGTTGGCATTATTCTTTTATTGTTCAGCTTCATCGTCACCTCAAGGCCAGATTGTGAAGAGAAGTGCACTAAAAAAAATTATTCAAAAATGATTCCTTGGATTTAACTAAAAAATTTCAAGTTAAGGGCTTGAATTGAATTGAATTTATTTGGGCTAAATTTAAACAAACAAATTAAGTTGAACAATACTAAATGTAATTTGTTTGTTTAAAATCACCACAAAAATTGTTTGCAACAATTTTGCAGACAGCATTTTTTTTCAATGTGGCAAATAAGATAAATTCTGCAGAGCCTTTATCTTAATTTTGTTTCGTTATTGCCAAATTTTAGGGCAATTTAAATTTAAAATTTAAACTGCCAATTTAAAGGCTAAGTGTATGTACAGTACCTAGGTCTGTTAAGAGTGCTGAGATGTTACAATGTTATAGAGGATTTATTTTATTTCTTTGTTCCAACTTTTAAGTGGCCTATGCGTTAGTTATGAATAAATTGTTAAAACACATATAAATGACTCATTCATGCGCATATGCACATTTGAATAATGTCGGGCTGTAAATGGGTTCAGGCTATTAAAAATCCAAATGTACTTGTCGGGTTCAGGCCGAATTCTCTCTAGCTCGGGCCTAACTTGACCTGATTACAGCTCTGCTTTATTCCTTCTACATTTATCCCACTTTTTACATGGCTAATTAAAACTATACGCAAAACATTGATCTGAGCTGTAATAATTTATTAACCTTTTAACTAAATATGAACCTGACAGAAACAAAATGCATCCTCTAATAACCTACTTTATTATTCAGTCAGTCTATTCACTGGCAGTTACGCTGATTTAAAGTACCTAGAAGAACATTTGTTATTAGTTTAAGCAGTTGTTATCTGTAAATAACATACATTGGAATATATAATAAATAATTATTATTAAAATATGATTGCTACATTTCTTATCTTGATGCAAGTAAAAAAGTGCACAGCGCAGATTAGTTTGCTTGTTGGTTTTCAATATAAAATGTCAATGTCTATCATTACTTGAACAATGATAATTGAACATTTACAGAATATTTTAACAATACAGTGATAATACTGATAAGTTAAAATAATTAAGTTATGATGTGAATTTCTCATTGCATTTTATCTCTATAAATGCCCTACACAGTAAACTTACAGTAACAGTATTTATTGTTCTTTGTTTGAAGAAAAAAGAAGTTTGAAATTATTGACAGCACACTGTTGGGAGCTGTGTATAGATAGAAAAAGTTCACTTTCCTTTGGTTTGCTTGGTTGGGGTCAGTGGAGCTGCTCCTCAGCAAAACATCATTCAACAGTGACATTTCTATTAAACTGAACTCAATCATTTTTGATCTAACTAGAACTACACCACATGATATACTGTACTATATACAGATATAATACCTGCTTGATATGCTGAATATGTCCCACAAAATGAAATAATAGATTTTAAATAGAGTTGTTAATAGATTTTTTTTATCTCCTTGTTCATCTTTGTGAACCAGTTTGGATAATCTGCATTGTATTTAACATAAACACTATGAGCAGATAAGAGAATTGTGCATTTGAAGCATTGTTTTGATTCTGGTGTTTTAACGTTATTTGAACTGTTAAAGTAAAAATATAACATAATTAACAAAGATTTACCAGCAACTTTGTTACATTTATACGTCACTATACAAAAATAGTTTTAGAATATACGATGTTATATTGTTATATACGATGTCTGTTTGTTGTTGTTTTTTTTTTTTTTTTTTTTAGAGCTTTAGCTTATCCAGATACATTTAAAAGAATTTGGTCCATGGAGTCATTTATGATAAAGACTTTCAACTCCAGGTAATTTAATTTAATGTCTTCCACATTATCCAAATTTAACAACAGCATTTCAACCCTTTGCCTCAGATGTGGTACAGAAGGTGGTAAATGGTTGTGTCCTAAAGTAAAAGTGCTTTGGGTACAAGTATGCAATTCCATATCACAGATCCATGGAATTGATTTTCCATTGAATCCAGAGGTATGTTTATTGGGCAATTTTACAAACTCTAATCCCCAACGTAATTGAGCTATTAATCTTACTGAAATGCTGCTGACTATAGCTAAAAATGTATTGCTTTCGAATTGAAGGAAAGAAACTGACATAGCAATTGAACTGACTGTGCTTTTCAGAAGTTTGCAACTGTACAACTGGAGAAAATTACATATTTTAAGAGAGGAAGGGCTGAATTATTTAACAAATTCTGGAATACATTTTTAGTATTTAAAATAGTGCTACTGGATTGGATTTGATAATTTATTTCTTTTATTTTGCTAAATTATTATATATATTTTTATTTTACATTATTTGTGTGTCTTCCATTTCATGCCCTGTCTGATATTTAGCTTATTGTTATTTGGAAAAAGCAAAAACAATAAAAATATGCTAAAAAATAATTATATCTGTTCTTTGTTCAAGCTGAGCAATCTGGTAAAGCTATTTATTAAGCCTGGTAGACATATTAAAAAACAAACACATTTTAAGAAAAAAAACAGTAAAATTCTTTCACTAATTGTGCGCATATAGATTTTGTGTGTGATACGTGAATACAGATATTTTAACAAATGAACCATTATTCACCACTACATTCACACTAAAACTTACTCAAAGCCCTTATTGCCAAACTTTTGAAATGCTCTCCAAACAAACTTGATTTTGGACAAAATTTCATTACCGCTGTTCACTAGTTTGCTTAAAGTACACTACATCAAGGTTGCAGGGCTCTATTGTAACAATCTAGCAAAGTCTACAGCACATAACGCAAAAAGCAATCCGCTATTGCTATTTTAAGGATGGAAAAATACAGTTTGCGTCCTGGTGCCTGGTCTAACAGGGTTGTGCTTATTTTCTTAATGAGTAATGGGTGTGTTTTGAGCATATCTTGCATTAAACCAATCAGAGTCTCATCTACCATTCCCTTAAGAGAGAGTTGCATCATGCCATGGCACAATTGCTATTTAAATGGCGGACTTTGTAAGAGCAAAAACAGAATGATTTACTAGTGAGAAAACAGTTAAACAGACCATCAGCATGAGGATAAAGATAACTTATTCTCTTTACTCCTTCACTTTCGTAGAGTAAGGAAATGTTGTCTTACGCACTCTACTGAAGACATCCATTATGCTGTGTTCACACCAGATGCGGAAGGCAGGTCAAGCGCGAATGATTTACATGTCAAGTCCATGCAAAAGCGTGAATAGACATCCTGTGGCACGATACGTGCGAGGTACGTTAGCTCAAAATTCAAGTTCAAAAATCTGAACTTAAGCGGACAATCACGCCATTTTAACCAATCAGGAGCTTGCTCTTGTGGAGGCATGATTGTGACGTAGGGTCTGTTGTTGGTGTCCCGGGGAAAATCCTCCAGCTGACACAGACAACTTCATCAAACTAGGCTCGGCTCAGTCAGAAGCATCGCTGAAAGCCTCCATCATCCAGGTTAAATAGGAGTTTAAGAGCTCACAGAGCTGGATGCACCTCTGAAAGGTAGTGGACTCAGACACAGCCCTAAACATATCAACGCTGTTTTTCAGCCTTAATAAAGAACATAAACACTGTTATTTTCTTAATAAAATCCATGTTAGCCATTTAGCAACTAAACTAGAGTCACCAGGCACACATAAGCCCTGCCCATCACCCGAATCCGCGTCTGTTCTGTAGTGAATTTGACGTGCTAATGAAGCAGATATGACGCGCGTATGAAGCAGATTTGACGAAATTTATCCGCGTGTTCCGCGTCTCATGTGAACACAGCATTAGACCAGGGACTCTCAACCGGTGGGCCGCGACCCACTAATGGGCCTCAGAGATTCTGCAGGTGGGCTGCGAAAAAGCTTAAAATTAACTTAAATATTACACTAATTATTTAGTTTCATTATTAAATATGTCATAATAAAATGATAGTAGTAATGGTATTTCCCGTTTTCTTTTATTGAACAGGCTAATTCAGACTCTGCAAAAACAGCCTCACTGTTAAGTACAGACATAATTGTGGCCTAAATTTCCAACCCCTGCACGTCAACTGGGACTACATTCTCAGTTGTCTAACAAAACAGTCACGTAGATGTAAAGGTACATATTATTAGAGTTATAATAAACAGCTCGCGCATGCCTCAATTCTGCGATTCATACTGTGTTAGAGTCACACAAGTCCATTAATTCACAAACTATGTGTGCTCTCTCTTTGTGTGAACACTTTCAAACATCCGCATAGTTGTTCAAATTAACGTCTTGCGAGCATTTTGTAACTGACATGCGTCCGTACAGGAGGATCTAGCAAGACTCGGTGGTGTTTCAGTAGTCAACAGCTTTTCACTGATCCAGTCAGCGAACTCCAATAATGTCCAGCTACAAACTAAGCCGCCTTCATATCAATGCGTTTCAACAGATTTAGAGTTTTGTTATTTGTTTTTTGTTTTTTACTGTATTTTACATTTACAGTTAGTGCTAGGTCGTTTATTTTAATGGATATAGATCAATAGATGAATAGAAGTCAGTCTAATTCAAACCAGCAGCAGCTTTTTTTTTTTTTTTGCTATCTCCTGTAGTCCTGTCATGTTCTTTTACTGAAGAAAAGGCCCAAATACTCTGCAGCTGTAAAGAATAATTGAAGTAAAGAATTTAGTATTTTATCTATATTATGTATTATGTATTATTAGATTTTATATTATATTTAAATATATATATATATATATATATATATATATATATATATATATATATATATATATATATATACACACACACATACATATATACACAATATTTCTTTTTTTTTTATATTATTATGTAGAAAAATGTAGGGAATGATTAGTTAATGCAGAAAAGGAAAATTAAATGTTTTACTAATAAATACAGCTTTAAAATAAGCATTTTTTTCTAGACAATCAGTTTGGGCCTTCAAAAAGATTTCGGAGAAAAAGGTGGACCTTGAAGTGAAAAAAGTTGAGTGAAAAAACAATTTCTAAATTCAGTTCTAATTTCCAGCAGACAAATAAATGAGCAATAATACCGAAGTGCAATCAAAAAACTGAGTTATATCCAAACATACTTTCCTTAGTTCCCTAAAATAGCAACGCGCCAACAATGCACCTTACCAAACCTACATTCTAGACTGGCCCTAAAACTTACTCAAAGCCTTTATTATGAATTTTTTTTTTTTTTAAATGAACAACACTGCAGTTTTTTTTTTTTTTTTTTGCTTGTAGTACACTTTGTCAAGGCCTTAGTCTCAAGTTTTTCATTTGTAACATCAAAAACATTAGACAAGGAAAAATTCATGCTTATTCCTTTATTTACTTGCAAAGAAAATCAGTCGTGAGGTATATATTCTAAATCAGTAAATTTTTCTTCTTTTCATCTTGCCAAGTAACTGCCACTGAGATGAATGCCGGAGGTTCTCTCACTCCAGTTACACCAGAACTCCTTGGCTCAAACAAGCAGATTGCAAATCCATCAGGGAAACGTACCTTTAATTAAGCAGAACCAAAGCTTAAAACGTAAGCTAATCAAACACTTTCCTGCTTTGCTGCCTTCCAAGCACAACAATTTCCTTCTGGAAATACAAATCAAAGTTTAAATCCTGTTAAAAGAAAATCACCACACAAATTCTCATTTAGCAAGGCTCGCTACTGTCAATAAACAAATAATCGTTGCACACTTGCTTCAGATTTGTCTCATGAAGAGCTTTTTCTGGCATTGCTAACAGAGATCTTCCTAGAATCCATCGACCATGCGGAGCAGTGTGGTCAATAGCAAACAATCCCATGGGGAAACCACATGAATACGTGATTCACAGGTCTGATGGCACTAAGGGGGGTGGGGGGGTAAACACTGACCCCAACACCAAACACTGTTAACTTAGAGAATCAATGCTCTCTGAAGACCTTTTGCTGTATTTCAACAAAATAAAAGTTCAAAGGTTGGTTCAATAGGAGCCGTTTCAATTGAAATAACTTGATCTAAGTGAGTCCACCCACATCATGATTCAAAACATATATCGCGTAATCACATGCGCCATGAATCTAACTTGTCATTAAGTTAATGATAATACCCATCCAGAAGTGATGGGCACAAGATGAAAGCAAATCAGAAATATAATTACAGTCTTTTTTCTTTGGCACCTCGAGGGCCATTGAGAACATGTTGCAAGGCAGGACGAGACTGATTAGGAACCAGAAGGGGGATAGGAATACAGATGTAGGAGTGTGTGAAAATAAGAGTTACCATGAAAACATGACACAAGGAGAAACTGTTGGCGTGATTCATTATATCTCATTACAGACACCTAATGAATACAAATGATGCTTACTTCACCTTAAACTAAACAACTTGGAGTATTATTCACACAATGTTAAAACGCAAAGCTCATAAGCTTTTGCTTTTAAGAGCAACTGTGTGAGAATGTCATTTCTTAGTAAAACAACCTTTTTTAGAGCTAGTTTTGATATATGGTTAAGTTTTATGATTAAAATTTTTAAGGGCAAGGTTTTACATGACATCCTCATGTGCTAAGCAATAAAAGAGTTGTCTTCAAACTATAAGTGGGGTGAGGTGAGGGCTCAAAATTGCTTAATTATATTTATTAGATGCCCAGCTTTAGACTGTCCAATGAGCTGCATAAGATCAACCCACTATTTTCAGAGACATCGATAAACGTGAATTTTGAGAAATATAAATGAAGGCTGTAAGGTAGGGGTTAAGACTAATAATATTAATACATTTACAATTGTATCCTAACATATAAATTACATGTTTTTTGAATTTACATTTTGCACCTAAGATGGTTGAAAAAATTTGGATAGTATAGCAGAAAATGTAGAAGCAATGTTATAGACTTGTGTCTATAGATGTTTAGGGTAGTGCCAGCAGCTAACCCTCCCATGGTCACACACTGAAGCTAAGCAAGGCTGCACTTTGTCAGTACCTGGACAGGAGACCACATGGGAAAGCTAGGTTGCTGCCAGAAGTGGCGTTAGTGAGGCCAGCAGGAGACGCTCAACCTGCGGTCTGTGCAGGTCCTAATGCCCCAGTACAGTGACAGGGACTCTATACTGCTCAGTGCGTGCCGTCTTTCAGGTGAGACATTAAACCGAATTCCCGATTCTCTATGGTCATTAAAAATCCCAAGATGACCTTCGATAAAAAGTAGGGGGTTTAACCCCAGCATCCAGGCCAAATTTGCCCACTGGCCTCTGTCCATCATGACCTCCTAACCATCCCCATATCATAACTGACTTCATCACTCTGTCTCCTCTCCACCAATCAGCTGGTGTGTGGTGTGCGGTCTAGTGCAATATGGCTGCTGTCATGTCAACCAGATGGATTCTACACACTGGTGGTGGATGAGGAGATTCTCCCAAATGTGTGTAAAGCTCTTTGAGTGTCCAGAAAAGCACAATATATAAATGTAAGGAATTATTATTATTACAGAATTGCTTTCAGAGTATGACAACAATTGTGTCCAAGAAAGTATTATTATTTTTATTTATTTTAATAACAATATAATTTTTAACAATATAAAAAAAGAGTTAAACGTTTGAAGATTCTTGTTCATTCTAGAATATAATCCAATATTTAAAGGTGGACTGTTGTAATAAAGAAAGGACTTTTAAAAGGCAAATCAAAAGTACAGAATAATTCAAAACTCTTTTACATCATTATCTCTGCTTTGATCATTTATTTGATGTTGCTCATTGCTGCTATGATTGTAATAGTGAGTACACTGTAATTACTCTTCATGTTCTTGTTCTGCAACTACAGTAAAAAAAAAACACAAGGGCAGGAATGTTATTTATGTGAAAAATGACATTGACACGAGTCATACACTCAAAAAAATATTTTTTGTTTGTTCAAAATAATTGTTTAAAAATGAGCTGAAACAACACAATTCTCTATGAAGGTAATTCAGTAGCAAAACTCGAGAGCTTGCAAATCTAAACTTGGGCACTTGTGATAATATTTGTATGTGTAGGTTGAAATGTACACTCACAGCTCTGATGTGAGCACACACACACAACAATCAACACACTTGTGTTTTGAATTGAAAGTTGCAGATTAATAGTTGTGTATTTGTAAAATGTCATTCACAAATACAAAATGATAGACACACGTGTGCACAGCAAATTTGATTGCATCTTCGCTC
Source organism: Danio rerio (assembly GCF_052040795.2). Taxonomy (NCBI): domain Eukaryota; kingdom Metazoa; phylum Chordata; class Actinopteri; order Cypriniformes; family Danionidae; genus Danio; species Danio rerio. The sequence goes on along the minus strand of NC_141029.1, from coordinate 30,625,471 downwards.
TACAACCACAGGTCGGCACTCACAACCTCTCAGATTCAACAGTACAACTACAAATCTCTCACGCTCTGACTTTTGCTACACATCTCCGATCTCTGTAGCAGAACTCATCTGTGCACTAGCAGATGCGCGAGCAGTGAGGGGCGGGGCAGGTGTAAAGCTGTTTTATTGGCTGATGTCTGACCAATGAACAATGCCAGCAGCCAACAGGACTGAGGTGCAAAAGAATAATTTCAGATGATTATTTTATTATTTAGCTTATTTCAACTATTTTCTGAAAAGATTTTTGTTAAATATCATTAATTCAAGTAACCTTTACACCGCATTCTTAAATGCAAGTGGTCTAAAATAAGCAATATAAATCAATTTCACTATGAGAAGGACCTCTGTCCATAGAGTTTTAATAGACCAACACAGACATCTACAATTCTGTATATTCTTACTTTTATACAGTATCAGGCCCGTGCAGAGACTGTCAAAAGGGCATGTGCAGGATACATTTTTTGGATTGGGGGGGGGTTTGTCGCTCGCATACTGAAGAGCGGTGTTGTCGCGCGTGTTCTCATCAGATGTGTTGTTGCGCGCGTACTTTAAAGCGCAGGGGTGGGGGGGTGGGGGGTTGAGCGCGCGTAATCAAGAGCGGTGTTGTCGCTTGTCTACTGAAGGGCAGGAGGGAGGGTGTGTCGCGGGGGCACTTTTGATCGTTTTGGAAGGGCACTTTCTATCAAGACTAAAAACGGCATGTTTACTGCACAGGTTGAGCCCTATGTGTGCACGTGCCTGTACAGTATATAACTATACAGTATATGTACAACTTCTTTTAATTTTTTCTAAATTATATAACTTTACATTCAAACTGCATTTGGATTAGGGATGTCCAGGGGCCTCATGTATAAACGCTGCGTACGCACAAAAACTTTGCGTACGCCAGGTTTCACGCTCAGAATCGCTCACGTTTGGATTTACTAACAATGAACTGAACGTGGGAATGTGCGCAGCTTCACGGCAGCTTTCTGGCTGGCGTACGCACATTTTTTGTGCGTGTCTGTTTTATTTCCATTGGCGACTCCTAGAGGCAGTTGTGTTAAATTCCTCTCTACAAAGTGTCTGAGCCTTGCAATGGCAGCTGTATTAGACGGGTTCATCTAGCAGGTATATAAGGTTTCCATACCATACATTTGACCAGCTAAACATTAAAGTACAATTTGCAGCGGTCGCCTGTTTTCCCAATGTAATCTGAGCTATCCACTGAGCTATCATTTGAAAATGAATTTGCATGCATGAATCAGAAACATTTCCATTCAATAAATGTGCAAATAAAATATGATGCACAAACTTATTAATGATTCCTACTTGTCTTTCTCGTGATAAATAGTTGGCAAAATCTGATATGTAGTGGGGGAAAAAAAGAAGAAAGAGTTCATCAGACGCTGGATTTGAACCGAGTTCATGCTCGAACATGTCAAAACATGTTGACATGCGCTTTACGAGCTGCGCCACTGAGACTGTTAAGGGTACTGCAACATTTTACAGATATAAATCACACTATTCATTTTTTAATTCACTCAGTGCGATGTTCAGACCCAACTGTGTTAACCGCATCAGCTAAACTCTCCCACTCTATTTTTTTCTTTTGTTGTTAATTCCGGAGAACAAACTTGCAAATAACACCGCTTTTCTCCGGTCTACCTCCGAAAGCAGCACCTCCAATTCACGTTCTGTTCAAAGTTTCTCTTCTTGCTTGCTTTTGCCTTTGCTTTTTCGTTGGGTTTTGCCAAAGTAGAGTCATTAGCATATTCCTACGGGGGAGGAGACAGGGAGGGGTTTTGTGCTCGTGCATGTTGCGCTCAGTTTCACGTTCATTCGGATGTACAAAAGAATATGCGTGAGATTCGGCACGCAGTGTTTCATACATCTGAATTTTTTTCTGCGTACGCACATTTACAGCTTTGTGCGTACGCAATGTTTTAGTAAGATTTCCACGCAAGTCTTCGTACATGAGGCCCCAGATCCGGTCATGTGGTTTCAGACTCAATCGGAATCGGACATTACTACTATACAAATATATAGACTCAAATATATATATAGACTCAAATATATATATATATATATATATATATATATATATATATATATATATATATATATATATATATATATATATATATATACATATATATATATATATATAGTAGACATTATTTTTAATGCATCTATTGTTATGCGGTGGCACAGTTAGACCTCTCCCTTTACTCTCGCTTTGTTTCAGAGATGCTATTGGTTAAATGCCGGCAAAATAGAGCACAGAAGCAGCTTGAAGCAGAAAGAATGATTATGTCTGCGGTCTGGAGATATTATAAAGTTAATGACGACAACTTTGCTATAGCAAACTGTGTGATATATAAACTTGCAGTACTTGAGGTGCTTTGTTTTTATATAATGTTTAAAATATATTTACTGCTGCACTTAAGTCCAAAATTTAAAAAATTTGGTTTTTATTGATTCATTGTTTAAGCTACCTCACGGAAATGTTGAATGTAAGATAAGAAGAATTAAATAAAAAATAAGGAACATCCTGGATCTGTTTCTTCACTCTTCTTTATTCTTTTTTTTTATGTATTATAGAAGTATCAGGTTACGGTATCGGAAGATCAAAATCAAAGGACTCGGACTCAATGGCAAAAAACCTAATTGGGACATCCCTAATTTGGATACACACTAAGAATATTACTCAATACTAAGAAAAACTCAATACTTTTGGTTTAGAGGAGACAGATTCACTATTTTTCACTGCAAGTCTTGGGTTCAAAACCCGCCACATTCAAAGCATTTTTTCTCTCAAAATAAGCTAAAAAACCCAATTGAATGTGATCAGATGTATATTAGAAACAGTGATGCACATTGGCCTATTTTCTTTAGCTGGAGTGGGCTGTGGATGAATGACAGCAGTGTGTGTTTCTGAGAGCTGTCAGTTAATGGAGAGAAACACTGTGCACAATTGTAGATGAATGCCTGTGCTTCAGGACCTGCGGCTAAGCAGAGCGCTGGAAACCACTTAATGCAGCAAACATTAAAATTTTCAGCTCAACAAGTTCACTCGTTACACAGAGAGAATCCACACAAACAGAATGTTCAATCGAGACATGAACTGTAATGGAACAGACTGACAAAATTAACTATCATGCCAAATTTGTGTTTTAGGAACCATTTATTCTGTCTTTAACCCTTTAACTTCCATTGAAAAGGAGTCCAATTTGTTTGGTTAAACTGTGTTCCTGACACCACAACACAAATTTAGCTTTTCTTTTTCTTATTGTTATTTTTTTTTAATGGTTATCTATGGACAAAATGTAAGCCAAACAGTTATGATTCCAGTTAAAGGGTTAAAGAAATAATCTAAAAATGATGACTACTTTACTAACAATTTGCATTAAAACAGTACAAGTCTAAATTACTAAACATTCTCTGCAAAGAATAGCGAATTTGTAGGAATTTTCTGGCCAAGTTTTATGTGAGTAGAGTATTAGAAGTAATCATGCAATGCAATTTACTTTGCACTTTTCACATTTTGGATATTTGCTGGGGTGGACTTGATAATTTAGAGGCCCTAAGCAATTAAAGGTATGGGACCCTAGCATTGAAACTCAAACCAATCTCTTTCTCTATAGTTTTTTTTTTCTCGCTGTAGATTAGTTTTTTTTATTTTGTTTTGTAAATAAATTGCATGTTTAAACTTATTTAAAAGGCACCTATGATGAAAATTATCTTTTTAAATCTGTTTGGATAGAATTGTGTGTAGGTATAGTGTGTCCACAGTCATATTGGAGTGATATAAACAAAATAAGTCTCTTTTTAAAAAATTCCTGAAGTTAAAATAGCATTCAAATCCCTCCCTTTTTGAGGCTGAAAGCAACTTGACGTAGGAGTGTGGTTTTCCCACCCAATGAATTTATTGACAGCTGCGTATTAACATGTCTTTGTTGTAACGCGTATATTCATATCAACAAGACAGGACAAGCCAGAAATCCCAAGTCTCCCGGAAGTTCCGGGAGTCTCCCGCAAATCCATAGAGACTCCCGGATGCCCACAAGCGAGTGATAATCTCCTGGAAATCGTGGGTCTCACTTCTGGTCCTGAAATAAGTCCCGCAGCCTTCTCACCCCTCACCACCGGATAACTCCTTGCTCTCCAGACACATCGCGTGCGTTTATTTTGTAAATTGACGTAAGGGATATCCATACAGCAGTGGATATTAATGTGTATCTTGTCACATTTGCGTGCAAAAACAGTGCAAAGCTAAACACAAGTGTCTCTCTGTGTGTGTGTGTGTGTGTGTGTGTGTGTGTGTGTGTGTGTGTGTGTGTGTGTGTGTGTGTGTGTGTGTGTGTGTGTGTGTGTGTGTGTGTGTTTGTGTGTGTGTGTGTGTTTGTGTAAACTTTGTAACGACGTTGTGTGTGACTCATCATTGCAACTTCACAACATATGCATCCAATAATCATTGGTAAAGTTCTTACTGTAGTATTTCTCACAAACGTTATGTGAGACTTGCTTCCTTCGTGCCTGTCTGTTGTCTGACGCAGGCGAGGGCGGAAATGTGGAGTCACACTGACAGGCACGTGGGAACGGTGGGCGGGGAGGATTAGCATTAAAAGCACAGTACACAAAAACAGCAACAAGCTGTTTAGAGCTAAAAATCACAAACTTTTGAAAGCTATAATAAATAATCTAATGGGTGTTTTGAGCTGAAACTTTACAGACACATTCTGGAGACACTAAAGACTTATTTAAAATCTGGAAAAGGGGTAAACTAGGTGCCCTTTAAATAAATGTATATAAAAAAAAGTGTAAAAACATATTTAAACTATATTTCATATATTTTAGTATTTAAATGAACCTTTATCTTCTTAATTTAAAGAAGATTAAATTAACCCCCAAAAAAATTTGGTCAAAATTCTCATTCTTGCACACTCTACCTGCCTCTACTCTTATCGTTGGCAGGAAGTGTCTTTGAACCGCTAACACACCTCACGCATGCGCAGTACAGAAGGAATGTTCCACTATTCTTTGGGGCCACCAGTGTTAAAAACGTAACAATTATAGAAAGATTTTACAACAGATGAAAGAAAATGTATAAGAGAGCTATATGATTAATGTAGGCTTCCTGGCATTGGTTGGGAACCCCTAATTACCCAGGGCCATAAGCGCTGCTTACCCCGCTTTATTAGTTAAGTCTGCCCCTGGGTATTAGCACCATTATTTAACACCTAAAATAGCCTTAAATGTTGAGCCTCAAGTGGTTGCAGTTATTGCAATGGCCATATTGCACTGTGCCTGGTCATAGGTCCAAGAGTATCTGCATGCAGTCTTAGATTTGCAAGCTGAGACTGCATGTCTCACATATGCAGTGCCAGACACAATGCACTCAATGGAGCTAGTGATGTCACTGTTAGGGGTAGGGTTAGAGATGGGGTTTGTTGTGAGCTTTAAAAGCATTGTATGCAGACCAGCTTGCAACTGCACTAGGTCTGCATCCATACTCCTTTCCATACTGTAGGTCTTTGGCTCTTCTTAATTGTCAATATGCTAATTTGTGCTGCACTTATTGCGTTGGTCAGTATGTAATAAATAAGACATAACATCTTTGTTCTTTAATTTGTGCATTGTCTATAAATCCTCCATAGAAATTTCCATGCTGTTTTGGAATTATGCTTTCAAGTAAATTAGCTATTTTTTTTACAGTATTTACTCATCCTCATGTTTAAATGAAGTCTGTTATTCTTCAGAATCGAGTATATCCCAATGTAGAAACCTAAAACATTGGTAAAAGTCTTAAAATTTACTATACTAAATTACTGTCCTTTTGACAGCCATTCTGAAATTGTATTGACTGCATGCTTAATTTTTTTTAATGCAATAGTCAATAAATTAAATGAATTTTTCAAATTCTTTGAACTAACTTTTAATCCATATAAAAATTAGCTTTCATTATTTATCAAGGTCAATGCTTCTTTTAATATTTATGTTGTGTTAACCACGGACAAGATTTCTGTTTGTCCTCATTAGAAGAACTAGAGCTGCTCTTGTAAACGAGAGATAAATATGCAGGCTGATAGCAGCGCTGTATTTTCCCTGATTAAAGTTGGAGCTGTGGGGCATGAGTAAACATTCATGCCCATGCAATCACAATGGGCCACCTGAGTGACAAGTCATCCCATAGCAGAGTTCTCAGCCTCATCCTTGCCAAAAATAAATAAATAAAAAAATCACTTCAGTGTAAGCACACACCATAAAAAAAAGAAAAAGTCAACTTGAAATGACACATTGATACCAAAACATTACATTTGATCAGCATAGAAATAACCTGAATGTGTCAATTAAATGTCATTGTTTCTGGATGAGAGTTTAATTAATTAGACTCCCAGCCATGCATTTAATGAGAACAACAACACTTTTGACAGTTCTATGGATCTGCCTCATGGCACAGCAACGCAACTATTCCTCGATGATCAAAGCAGAGAAGTATAATAGGCTTTAATTGGAATGTTTATTCTGAAGCTTAATTACATACAGATGCGTCAGAATGAAAATGCCACAGTCGGGGAGGAAATGGAAGTGATATTTGAGAGTGAAAAAGATAGGTGATGCATCAGTGAACCTGCAGAGGAAACTCATTTAATGACACAGATTGTTTCTGCGATGTCCTGAGTAAATTGTTACCGCTGGCACTTACATAACCCACTGTGGCAGGCCCACATATCTCCCACTGCATGCTCTAATAGGAAAACGCAATTGCTAAAATGAAATTCAAGATCTCACAGATTTAAAGACACACAACTCTTTACTTTCTTTGCAACACTTTACAATAAAGTTTCATTTTTTAACAATGACAGCACTGACTAAATTAACAACAAATACCTATCAGACTTAAAAAGAGAGAAAATGTAATAAATGTATGTCATTGTCTAATTAATAAACTAATTATAAACACTAAATAACTACTGAGTTTGCAAACACTATGTGTACTGTTTTACTGAGCTCAACCTTTCAGACAGTTCAGTGAAGACTGGCCACGTTGTTATGCAACACTGTGATGTGAAAATGAAACTTCTAACTGGCATAAATTATCATATAAAAGACAACGGCAGAGCTCCTCTCCACATAGTGTATTATGAAGTATCAATCATGTAGCAAGCTTTAATGATGCTTTACAGAGACGCACCATTCTAATGTGTGAAATCTGCTAATGCATTAACCAGCCTGCCACTTAAACAGCCGCTCAGAATGGATTATGATGCACTATTGTTTACTGTGGCTAAAAGCATACATTCATAACATAAAAATGACCTCTTTTTAAACAAAGGCAAACAAGAAACCACATGAGAGAGATACATACTTTTCTTTATATATGAAGTACTTTCCAGGAGGATTGATTTAGTAAATTTTGTCTTGCAGGAGATTATTGTCTGATAGATTGAATAGACACAATAAGTTTGGTTAACTTTAGTTAGTCATGTGATGGATAATTGTAGGCTTGCAAAATATGGTATTGAGTGGAAATTTACACAACAGCATTTTCTTTTCTTTCTATTTTTTGTGAACAATTGTTTTTATTATTTCAGTTTTTGTTTAATGTAGAAAGGATACAGCATTTGACTTTACCATAAAACAACCCCACATATCCATCCAAGTAGACTTTTTTATGATAACAGATTTCTGTAAAATAAAAAAATAAAAAGTACAAAGTTAAACCAAATAAAGTGTAGAAGTACAAAAAAAAATTACAAAAAAAATAACTATTGCATCATGCGATACATAAAGTACATATAAACAAAAAGCTGTACATTACAAGGTAGAAACAAAAGATTTGACAATATCTAAATCTATAATTCCAGGACTTCAAAGTTTTTGACAGATCTCCATGTATGTGCGCTGTTGAAAGTTCCATAAAAATAATGTCCAGCAAATATGGGCCCCATTGACTTCTACCTGTTATATGAGGAAGGATCCAGCAGCAGACCAACATTTTTTTAGCAGCTACAATTGAAGTCAGAATTATTACCCCCCAAATTATTAACTTCTGTTTAATGAAGAGAAGATTTTTTTTCAGCACATTACTAAATATAATAGTTTTAATAACTCATTTCTAAAAATAATCTTATTTTGTGAAATTTGCCACATATGTTTGTAATGAGGCAATAAGCACATGTAGACTGCTAAGTGTTTAAGGCACGTTTAAACATTCAAGTTAGGATTATTAGCCCCCCTGTTTATTTTTTTCCCTAATTTCTGGTTAACGGAGATAAGATTTTTTAAACACATTTCTAAACATAATGGTTTTATTAAGTATTTTCTGATAACTGATTTATTTTTATTTTTGCCAGTAAATGATATTTTACAAGATATTTTTCAAGACACTTCTATATACATCTTAAAGGCTGATTTATACTTCTGCGTCAAACGTCGGCATATGCTACGGCGCCTACGCATAGCCCTTCACCTTGGCCGTCGGCCAGGGGCGTTGCGAGGGGGGGGCTTTGGGGGCTTAAGCCCCTGATGTATTGTCAAAAGCCCCTGATCTTTTGGAATATGTTGCACTTAAATAAAAATAGGTTGCATAACATTTATTTTGTTATCAAAGTTCTGACAATTAACACGTGTATATCACGCATATTCTACCTAAAGCAGCGTTTGTGTCGGGTATTTAAAGAGTAATCCATTCAGCAGTACCTGTTTCTACCGGCAGGTGGGAGTGGCTCTGTTGTCACATGGTTTAAAAATATTCCGCCACTGCACATTATTCATTATTTTGAGCAGCTGAAGCTGAAGAGGTAATAATACAACTGTTTCGCAAAACTGAATAGTTCTAGCTAAGTTACAGATAAAGCTTAATATTTGTTTTTAGAGCAGAAAATGTGTGTAGTTTTGGTGAAATAACATAACTGTAGGTAATCAATAAAATGTGCTGCACATTAATGTAAATACATGCGAATTAGTCAGAAAAATGTAAATTGTACTTGCTTTATATATATATATATATATATATATATATATATATATATATATATATATATATATATATATATAGACATCTTTATCTAGATATGATATAGCCAGTCACATCTGTTTCTGTAATAGTTAAATCACAGTGAGTTCATGTATCTAGCATATTATTTTATGGCTATATTCTACAGTAACATGCTTTGTCAGTTAGCAGCGGATTATAAATCGACTTTCTTATGAAAATACCTAATGCCCCCGGGCCCCCCTGTTTATTTTTTTAACACATTTCTAAACATAATAGTTTTAATAGCTCATCTCTAATAACTGATTTATTTTCTCTTTGCCATGATGACAGTAAGTACTTGACTAGACATTTTTAAAGAAACTTCTACACAGCTTAAAGTGACATTTAAAGGCAGGTTAGGGTAATTTGGCAAGTCAGTGTATAACGATAGTTTTTTATGCTGACTATCGGAAAAAAATATAGCTTAAAGGGGCTAATTATTTTGACCCTTAAATGGTTTTTAAAAAATGTAAAACTTTTTTTTCTAGCCTAAATAAAACAAATAAGACTTTCTCCAGAAGAAAAAGTATTATCAGACATACTGTGAAAATGTCCTTGCTCTGTTAAACATCATTTTGAAAATATTTAAAATAGAAAAAAAAATTTAAAAGGGGGGCAAATAATTCTGACTTCATCTACATTTATTGTCACAGTCATGTAAATGATCAGTTTAAGCCTTTTTTATGTTTATTCAGATCTTATTTTCATTCAACTCCAGCAATAGCTGGATTCCTTCATCCATAATATTAGGGTTTTCCTGGAATATTCTACAACTTTTGTGAGGCATATATGGAATTTCTGCTCAAGTGTGAATGAAACAGGCATTACATGCATTCAAAGTGCTACAATGCCCACATCAACCTATTTTGAGGAAAACTAAAAATCTCCCTCTAAAGAAATTTGAAGTTAACACATTTCTAGCATTTAAATCTTTATTTTTTGTACTATTTTTGATACAATTGTTTTTTTAAAAAAGCCCATTAAATATCAATATTCACCTCTCAAAAAATGTAACTACACGTCGCAACAACGCGTAGCGCAAGCTCTGTGACGGGTCGGCTTGGTAGTACTGACGAGTCAGGGCGGGACCGAGAGCCGCGTGAATAGCGCGAGCGATAAAATATATAACTTAAAAGGGCTAATAATTGTAACCTTAAAATGTTTTTTTTTTAAATTAAAAACTGCTTTTATTCTAGCCGAAATAAAACAAATAAGACTTTCTCCAAAAGAAAAATTATCAGACATAATAAAATTAGAATAAAATCATAAATGTCACTTTAAGTTGTATATAGAAGTGTTTTGAAAAATATGTAGTAAAATATTATTTACTGTCATCATGGCAAAGATAAAATAAATCAGTTATCAGAAATTATATATTAAAAGTATTGTTTAGGAATGTGTTGAAAAAATCTTCTCTTCGTAAAACAAAAATTAGGGAAAAAAATAAACAGGGGGCTAATAATTCAGGGGGGCTAATAAATCTGATTTAAATGCTTAAACGTGCCTTAAACACTCAGTAGTCTACATGTGTTTATTGCCTCATTACAAACATATGTGGCAAATTTCACAAAATACACAATAAATTAACTAAAGATGCCAATAAATATTTCTCTCTCTCTCGGGTGGCACTCAACAAATTTACAGTCCGTTTATCCACAATTTGCATCCTGATGCACAGATGGTGGAGAACTGCATTATTATTTTATTATTATTAAAATCATTACAATAATTAAAACTCTGCAGTTTAACAAGCTGAACATTTTTGTAGTATGAATCTAATATATTTTCTCAGTTTTCTCAGTATTATTTTTTCAAGTATAACTGCATTTAATGTAATTTAATGGATTTATAAATTGATCTTTTTTATTTATTAAATCAGGAAAGCTTCTCTGCATGGTGCTGGATTGTGGCTAAAAGGACATCTGCTGTGGAAAACGTATGCAAGAGAAGTTGGCGGTTTATTTTGCTGTGGCCACCCCTGATAAATCAGCGACAAAGCCGAAGAAAAATAAACAAATTAATGAATGAATCAGGAAAGCATTGTTGTTAATAAGCACATTCCTTTGCACTTTTCACCCCACAGAACTAAGCGACTTTACTGTAAAAAAGCACATATTTAAAGTCCTGGTTTCAGTAACAATCAGCAGTGTAACTGCAAGCATATGACTGCAGATGCCGTGACCCCTATTTCCTTTCCAGTAATCCATATCGCTCGCTCAGCGCTGAGAGGTTAATCACACCGAAGGGAAACCTCCCCCAATCCTCCTCTCCTATCCACACAATGCCATGTTTAAATATAGCAGACAGATTATTAAATACATAATGATCTTTATAATAGTTAATCAATTTAGAGGCAATATAGTTTCACACTTAAGCAGCACCATTTAAAGTATTAGGATAACACAAGCTAAATTATAATATCATATCGCATTATTCATAAAGACAACTGCGGTTGTATAATAAATCAATTAATAAAGGTCAATGCCAAGGAGCCACCGCAGCATAAACCTTTCAATGATGGAATGCATCATAAAGTCATGAAGTGTGAAAAGAAAAACACATTAAAGTGCTCATCTAAATGCAAAAGTCAATCTGGAAACTCAAATCGTCATTGTAATAGGATCTCGAAAATAGAAAGTCCTCATCTATTAAAGCAGTCGTTGATAGATTGCATTGTGGAGCAGTGATTTATTTCATTCTTCCTGCTTTCTTTGCATAGCTCATTGATCCTAAACACACAAGTCAACAGAGTGATCTATTAAAAATGTAGAGGTTAGGCCAGGTAGCCCTCCGGCACACAGTCTGGCTGGCCAAGCAGTGCCAATCATAGAGAAATAGACAAAATCTCATCATCTGTCAGCATTTTTGCTCAGAAAGATGAGGGACATGGCAGATGTTTAGCTAATCAGCTAAAATACTGTACAAGGACTGAAGCAAAAACGTCAATGAAGTGATAAAATGTGTCAGTTTCACTATATGGATATGAATTCACATCCAGGATTCCCACCCTAAGCCAAATGTAAAATATCCTTTCTTTTTAAGCAGTCTTAATATATATAATAAGTATGCCACGGTTCTCAATATATTATTGAACTGTACGGTATGACTTCCACGGTTCAATACGCGCTTGTGAATTGCGTTTTTTTTCGGTTTTGCGTTTAAATAATTTATGTGCATTTTATATCTCCCCGAATTTACTGTGTGTGCCTGTAAGTCCATGAGCTGAGATAAGGAAACTCCTCCCGGCGAGTAAATATCCAATGCTCTAAAGTTAGGGGGCGCTTGACATTGCCCTGAAAGGCACGCACAACTCTCACCGTGAGATGTTTAATGTTTTCGGATAGAGGCACACGCGTTGCTCCGCTTGTGCGCGCATTTTGTCATTCTGACATTAGAAATAACAAACCTTCAAGCAGAAAAGACGTGATATGGGAACAGCCGCTGCTATAGTTAGTCCGGTGTGCGTGCGTATTTTGTAAGTTGGCAACTTGTCATAACTTTTCCGTGCAACAGAAATGCGGCTTAGAGAAGCCTTTAAGATTAATTAACTGACAAATTAAACCGCAGTTAATATTGAAATCAGCTAATTGTTGCATCACTATTAATGATTACAGTGCATTGTACAAAAGGTATTTTCTACAAAACATATTCAAATGTTTTCGGCTGTCCGCACCACTCGCTTATGGTGACTCACGCTCTGCGCAGCCTCTGTAGCTCAAGCTGAATTGAACAGACGCACAACACTTCATAGCTAAAGCGGCCTATTTTCGACTGAACTAAATTTATTTTTATGTCTTAGTCACACTATTTGGAGGGCCAGAACAAATTGCCTCGGGGGCCGGGTTCGTACTGCGGGCCGCCAATTGAATAGCCCTGGACTACAGTCTCACATTTTTTCAGCACCGAGATAATTAAAATGGTTTATTTACGTTTACTTAAGTACAAATATGTTTATTTGAAATGGCCAATTTATCTTTTTTAACTTCACATGTATATGTTTATTTTCAAAATGTAGGATTTTATGTGTTCCCCAGTTTTTACAAGGGCTACCAGCAGCTGTGAGATTCCAGTTTTTTTTTATACAATACACTAGGAACTAGTGTACTTTTCTTGGCTTTTAAGTGAAACAAATTGAGTATTGCAATAAATCGTTTTTATTTTTTTTATCTTTAACCTCTCACTGTTCCTATTGCCTATAGAATAATAATAAAAAAAAAACCGAGGTATGTATTGAACCGTGGGCTAACTGTACTGTTGCATCCCTAAAATCAAGCAAATAACACAAAAGTGAGCTTGCATTTTTTTTTAATTAACTGATTTCCTGCAGATTTTTGAAGAGACATAAAAATTCATGTTTTTTTTTTATTATTTAGTCATTAATTTATCAAATATGACTGATAGGCTTTATATATTTAGAAGGAATTAGAGCCCTGTGGTTATTGAGGTAAAAAAAAGTAATTAATTGATTTCATTTCTTTTTGGCTTAGTCCCTTTATTACACATCTGGGGTCGCCACAGAGGAATGAACCGCCAACTTATCCAGCATATGTTTTACGCAGTGGATGCCCTTCCAACCGCAACCAATCTCTGGGGAACATACATACACTCTCATTTACACACATACACTAAGGACAATTTTAGCTTATCCAATTCACCTATACCACATGTGTTTGGACTTGTGGGAGGAACCGGAGCACCCGAAAAAAACCCACGCGAACGCGGAGATAATATGCAAACTTCAGCCGAGGCTCGAACCAACGACCTCCTTGCTGTGAAATGACAGCACTACCTACTGCGCCTACTCCGCGTCCAAAAAAGTCATGATAAAATGTAATTATGTACACGTGTAAATTTGTGCATATTTTCACAGTAAAACACAAAACAAGAAATGCAGCAAATATTGTCATAAATATTGAGAAAAGTCAACAAATCAGTCATTTTAGCTCACAATAATCAGATTTTTTTAGCAAAATCTATGATGGTCTGGTTGAGTAGATAACCGCCACAGACAGTATTTTAACAGGTACAGCCTGGTGACTGCATTTGATTAATGCTTGACAAGTGGGAAGGAATAAAATAGCAATGAAAAATGGCCTAAGCATCGGCAAAACACATGAAACAATGTGACAAAAAAAAAAAAAACCTTAGTATAGAAAAAATACATTTTGACAAATAAAATGTAACATTTAAGTGAAATTTATTTGTAACTAATTTTGAGGATCACATGCTTATGATTGATCACAGCTGGTCCTTCATCAACTAACACATGATTCACCAATCAGATGATTCCTAATTCACTATGAATAACCAGAGTTTCTTACTTTGGTTATCTTCAACTTAAAGAATCCCCCTTCCACCCTTACTCCTCTAGCTTAGGAGCACTGTTGCCTCACAACAGTCTTTAACAGGCCAGTTGTTATTTTTTTGCAGAGTTTACATGTTCTCCCTGAGCTTGTGTGGGTTTCCCCAGGGTTCTCCGCTTTCCTCCCACAGTCTAAAAACGTGTGTCATAAGTGAATTCATCAATCTAAATAAACACTATAGTCGAGCTCTTAACCAGCAGTATATCTCTATGTAGCAATTTATAATCTGCTATCAGCTCTAAATAACAGGGGGAGTTCTCGACATCTATCTAAGCTCAAACTCCCCTCTCGCCCTGCAAATGAATGGGAACCCCAGGCTCGAGGATCTTATGAGCTCAGGATTCTCTCCCGGGACATCATGCCAAACTTGCTTAATTGACAAATCATCAGCTAAGTGTGAACTCTTGAAAATGAAATAAAAAAGGTAAAACAAACATCCATAATATTCTATGACTTGGACTGTTAAACAGTTAAAATATTTCCTGACCTTCAATGTTAGAATGACCTTCTATTTCAATATATTCTGTAAATTCCTTGACTCGTGGAAACCCTGCACATTGTGGGAATCTTGCTTACTGTAAAAAAAACTAGAAAATGCATGATTCCTACAAGCTAATTGTGTTATACAGAATAAAGGAAAGAAAGAAAAAGTGACTCTGCATGCATTTACCTAGAATGCATTGATTACATTCACCGGCAAAATGTAATTAGTCGAACTGGAAGTGAAAATGCAGTGCTTATGTGAAAATGTTGACAGAGATATGACTGACATAACAGCTACAGCGATTACAGCTCTGTCGTGAGCAATCTAAATACCGATCCGAACCATCGCTAATGCTGACAACCACGGTGACTCTCCAGTTTCCAAAAATAGTCATCACCTCCATTATCTGAGCTCGCCCACCGAGAGCCTGCAAAAGTGAGCTGGCAAACAGGGGGAATTGAAATCAAGACAGCTTTATCAGCAGCGACTGCCACGGCAGATAACTATGAAAGAGTTTGCAGTGAGACGAGCGCTTCACAAGCACACTTATCTTCACTACTGCAGATTTAATGAGGCGATACAGCCTGGATTTGGAACACACACACACACACACACACAGTTTTCTTTTTGTCAACTAATTTTTGTTCCAAGTCTGACTGAAAAAATACAACTAAGGTGAATGCAAAAATATGAATGTGAATATGAAATTATGTATGTGACAAAGCTGCCAGGAGCCTGGCTTTCATCTTTTCTATCTGTTTAACGCCTAGATAATACCTTGACTAGAGCGTGTTCATTACTTCAAAAGAGGTTTGCAGCCTTGAGATCGTACACATGAAAGGACAAAATAAAATTCATAAAATAAAAAAATAAATAAAATAAACATGACTACAGCTCTTTAGCACAAGATTCCATGAATAGACAGTCACACATGGGTTATTTTCAACATTTTTGCAGCTATCTAAAAAAAATATAAATAAAATAAAAAAACCTAACATTAAATAAAAAACTAATAATAAAAACTAACTAAAATAATAAATAATTTGATATAAAATTTACTTAAATTAAGTAAACATTTTTAGGTTTAGTAAAGGTTTGATTGTTTTTGATTGTTTCTGAAAGAAGTTCTGCTGTTGCTTCTTGCTAACAAGGCCTGCATTAACAAAAACTATAAAAAGGCAAACTGTTAAATATTATTTATTTTAAAAATTAACCATTTTATTTATGAATAAAATTTTTTATATGAATTTACTGCAACTACAGTCTTGAATGTCACATGATTCTTCAGAAAGGCATGTGAAAGCTGTGCAAGCAAACAGTCTGGCATTAGGATTGAACGCAATGGTTTTACACTACAGTATGTTGAAATAATGCGACTCATGATTAACATC
This sequence comes from Danio rerio, assembly GCF_052040795.2. Classification (NCBI taxonomy): domain Eukaryota; kingdom Metazoa; phylum Chordata; class Actinopteri; order Cypriniformes; family Danionidae; genus Danio; species Danio rerio. Next base: position 30,609,172 of record NC_141029.1, on the reverse strand, counting down.
TAACAGAAATCAGTAGATATAGGAGTAGCATAATGTTTTTTTGTTAATAAACACAATCAAAGACAGACTTAAAAAAGACAGTAAACACTGGCATGACAAATGCAAGGTACAATACTTAGATTGTTGACAAGAAAGCCTTGAGAAGTGATACCCAAGATAATTGATTATAATGAAGACTACTCTAAAATGACTCTATAGAGCATACAGAAGTTATGCTGCAGTCATAATAATAAAACCACAAGGACCAATTCAATGATTTTTCTATGGGTTTATCTATAATAGGGATTTTAAATTCATGAGTTAATTAAGTTCTGTTACAATAACTTAACGAAGTGCACACACTCACACTCAAAACATTGTTATCTACATTGTGAAACTTAAAAGTTTTAATTGAATTAAACGATTAATTAGTTTACATTGTTCAAAAATAAGGGAAAGTTATTTGTACCTAGTAGATAAAAAAATCTGATTGTATTGACCTGAACTTAAAGGTTTAGTTCATCCAAAAATTAAAATTCGGTTATTAATTACCCTCATGTCTTTCCAATCCCCTGAGACTTTTGTTCATCGTCAGAACACATGAAGATATTTTAAATTAAATCCAAGAGCTCTCTGACCCTCTTCAGCAATGGCTGTTTTTAAGTCAAGAGAAGAAAACACACAAACATTGCTAAAAGATTCCACATGGCTTCAGTGGTTCAACTTTAATCATATAAAGCTCCAAGAACAAATGTAGGTGCCAAATAACCTGTAAAAACTAATTTTGATTACCACTATCTTTTCTTTCTCTTCAGGTCATCATGGGTGCGCATTTGACAATTCAGCAGGGTAACACACAAGCATCATATTGCACATAATAAACACACACCCAGATCTGATGCAGAAGACCGGCAAAAAAAAAGTCACTTCACTTGGGGATTTGCATGATTACAATTGAAGCACTGGAATCACATGGAATATTTTGACAATACATTTGGTTCCTTTTCTGACTTTGAACATCTCACAAACCTAGCTGTTTATGGAAAGTCAGAGAGCTCTTGAACTTAATCTAAAATATATTAATTAGTGTTCTGAAGATGAACAAAGGTCTCAGGGGACTGGAACAACATGAGGGTGAGAAATAATATAATTTTCACTTTTGGGTAAACTATTCCTACAAGCTGCAGTAATTCAAAGCATGCCTGATGTCCGATTGATGTCAGGAGAAAACATATTAAAATAAGTGTTATTTTGTGTGTGTTTTTTCAGAAATATGGGAATTTAATTGATTGTGTTAAGGTAAAACTTTGTGTTAAAGTTTTGCAGGGTTGTTGTTGTGGTAAAGAATATAGTTTGCGTTTAAGGTTGAAGAAGAGCTGAAATAAATGTAAATGTATAAACTAGTACACACTTATAAGTTAGATAAGAATAAGTATGTAAGAGCATATAAAATGAATTAAAAGAGGGCGGCATGGTGGCTCAGTGTTTAGCACTGTTGCCTCACCACAAGGTCACTGGTTTGAGTCCCGGCTAGGTAAATTCGCATTTATGTGTGGAGCTTGCATGTTCTCCCCATGCTCGTGTGGGTTTCCTCCGGGTGCCACAGTTTCCCCCACAGTCTAAAGAGTGAATTAAATAAACTAATTTGGCAATATGTGCGTGAGTGAATGAGTATGCATGGATGTTTCCCAATACTGGGTTGCAGCTAGAAGGGCATTCGCTGTGTAAAAGATATGCTGGAAAACTTGGCAGTTCATTCCGCTGTGGTGACCTCTGATGAATAAAGGGACTAAGCCGAAAGAAAATTAATGAATGAATGGATTATAGAAATCATGCATCGAAAAATGAGTTACCTCACCATTTATTTTCCCTCATGTGGTTTTATGCCTTTATGAGTTTCTTTCTGCTTTTGAACACAAAAGAAGATATTTGGAAGAATGTTAGCTGATGCCACTCCATGACTTGCATAATAGGGAAAAAAATACTATGGAATTCAGTGGGCGATAGCAGCAAGAATTATTTCATCTTTATATCTTCTTTAGTCTAGGGAAACAAACAAAAGAAACAAAAATAAGGTTTGAAAAACTAAATGATAAGTACATGATGGTAGAATTAAAAAAAATGTGTGAACTATCCTTTTAATAGCACACAAGCAACTTGTTTAATTGCTTTGGACAATACAGATGTGTTAGGACTGATGCATTTTGGCACTACAGCCATATCTTCTGCCAAAATCTCTCACACAGATAAAGTCAAATAAACTTCGATCCGATTTTGAACAAAATCAGCATTTTTGTCATGCCCAACTTTTTGCAGAAAATCAGCATCAACGTCACTGTGTAATAAATATGATGTATAGTAACATGGTAAGAAAACAATAAACTATTAATAAGCACTAAGCTATATTTTACCATTTCTAAATAATATGTGCTTCTTGACTGTACTTTAGTGGTTGCCAGGAAATCAGTTTAGATTGCTTTGAAAAGTAATAGCTCTACTCTCCACACCTCTAATAGTATTAGAAATCATGGCTCATTTTCTTCTTTACTAACTGTGTCTACCCACTCTCTCTTTCAGATGCAAGCACTCAGTTATCTGTTTGTTTCTCCATGGTGTAAGACTCTATAGCAAACTCTGCCCAGGGAATTCATGTAAGCCGATCAGTGCCACGAAGACTCAAAATGAGATTTTAAAAACCTATGAAAAAGAATTGAGAAGAGAAAACAGTAATTGTACTCAAGCATTTGCTGATTATGCAACCTCGTTTCCTGGAAGTCAACAATGTCTTTAAAAAAATAAATTTTATATTTCAGATGTTTATGCATTATTATTTACTTACACATCTGAGAATATATCTGAAAGGTCTGGGAAAATTAAAATTTAAAAAAAATGTAGATGATAGTTTAAAGAATATCTATTAGCTAAATAGCGACAAAATTTGTGTTTAGAAGATATAAAACTAATTTAAACATCCAAAGCTTGCAGTTTGCCACTTCTGCTTAAATGGATCCATGCTTTTTTCATGTAACCTCATACTTTCTCATTAAATCTTGATCAATCAAATGCTCTCTATCTGTCATGCCCTGCCTCCTTCAAGGCACTTCTCATTTGATGCATTTAAGCTCAACCACTCTCACTGTGAGAAAAACGAAACTGTGGACTTTAAAAGGGGAGGAGCTACTCAATGGCCCGATCACAATTCTATTTTTGTACCCCTACCCTTTGGCCCTTGAAACAGAGTGTGAAAGGGGAATGGCTTCAAAATTTATCCTTAAATGTTGATTAATAGTTCTGCATCAAACGCACGTGTATGCTCCGGTGCAGCCTGCGCGTGGACGCATAGCCTTCACTGTGGCCAAAAAATGTAACTATACATTGCAATGGCACGTAGCGTAAGCTCTGTGATTAGTCGGCTAGGTAGTGCTGATGCATGTGGGTGGGACAGAGAGCCGCACAAACCCATTGGAGCGAGTGTTTGCAAGTGTCGAGTCCCGTGAAGGAGGTCTAGATGAAAAGTTTCGTTTTGTGTTTACCTTATGATTAAAGTTGCTGCACGTCCCCCGGTACCTGCCTCAAAATGAGCGGATTTGAGCAACTTCTACTTTAAGGTAGCATTTAGAAAACATCAGCAAAGAAACTCTACACAGAGGAATATAAAAACATTACTGCCAGCTAGCGTTTCGGAAGTGTTATTGCAGAGCAACATAAACAGCGTGCAGAAGTATGACAACACGCAAGGCATGCGCCGTGGGTCATGCCGATCTGTTATTTTTTGGTATTTATCTTCAGAAAATCATAGAAGACATATATCATGGTATCATAAAGATATAATGTGGCAATAAGCTCGTAAATGTGCTGTGCATTTACACCGTGGCCATATTCATGTATGTAAACAAAGAAAATTAATATTAACACTATATCAGACGCTATAAAAAAATCATTCTCAGCCACTAGACTTTTCTAAGAGGGCATTTGAGTGTCATCGAGTGTCAGATGTGAAAGTATGTTGTTGTACTACTATACAGGAGTTATTATTTGATATTGTAGATAGCAAAATTTAGCGTTTTTTATTATTTTATTTAAAGCATGAAATTAATATTCACCATTATGAATGTTTTTAAACATATGCTTGTTTGTTGTAAAAATTTGTGATAATGACAAAAAATACTAATTTGTGCATCTCCTTTAGTGTGCAGCCATGCTGCCATTGTAGATGGTGTTTTCTGAGGATTTTTTCTAGGTAAAAATATCCGTTTCAAGGGCTATCTAGCCCTTCCCCTTAGCCCTACGCCTTCAAGCTTAAGAAAATTGGGACACCCCTACCCCTTCACATAAGGGCAAAGGGGGAGAATTGGAATAGTGCCAACCCTCTTTTCCTTTCTCAGTTGAGATTACCAAAACATATAATAAAAAACTGCACATTTCAAAAGCACTTCATGGGATCTTTAAGAAATTGCAGAAACAATTATCAATATGCCAATGACCCTAAATAAGTGAGAAAACACAAAACAGACAGCAACAGCTCTATTAGTTGATGTAGCCAAGAGATAATAATAATCACCCAGCCATCTTTTCATATTTTATTGTGCATGTAATTGCATATTGCATCGCATCCCTTTTTATTTCATCATGATCGTCAGGTGTTTATTAGCTAATGACAGGGAAAGTTTAAAATTCAGCCTTAAATTAGATGTTCATTTTCCTTCAAGAGCTGCATAAGGTCTAATGAGCCACAGTTAATAGCTCTTTTTATTAGCCATGTTCTCTATCTGCCTTTGAAGGGGATTCGACATTGCAGAGCGCTAATTAACCTTGATGTACAGTCAGAGCCTCAGATGAGCTGATCCACTGAACCTCTCACATGAATCACGGCTGATTCAGAGGACGACCAACTTCCAGTATTGATAAGCTGACACTTATGCTGAGTAAATGTGCGATTAGTGTAGTGCAGCAGATGTTATATAGACACAGGTCACAGGAATGGGATGGGAGGAATCTCTGTGGTTAATAAGATACTTTAGCTCTAAGAAAATGAAGATTTCACTTTTTAAATTTGAATTGATCACTGTTACTTATTTGATAGACCAAGGGTTTTCAGTCTTTTAGATAAAAATGGACCACCAGAGTGCACATGATTTTGATTATAAATAAATGAAATAAAGTTATCTGATAATATTAAGATCAGTTTGTTCTGACACAGTTCATTCATTCATTCATTCAATAATTCATTCATTCATTCACTCATTCATTACTTCATTCATTCATTCATTTATCCATTCTGCTTCAGCTTGGTCTCTATTTTAGAGGTCACCATAGCAAAATGAACAGCCAACTAATTCAGCATATGTTTTACACAGCGAATACCCTTGCAGCAGCAACCCAGTATTGGGAAACACCCATTCACACTCATACATTGTGGACAATTTAGTTTTATTTACTTCACCAATAGCACATGTCTTTAGACTGTGGGGGAAACCGGAGCACACGGAAGAAACCCACGTGAATACAGGGTAGAAAATGCAAACTCCACACCGAAATGCCAACTGGCTCAGCCGGTACTCGAACCAGCGACTTTCTTGCTGTGAGGCAACAGTGCTAATAACTGAGTCACCATGCAGCCTGACACAGTTTAATGGTTAACAACTAATTTCTTGTTGGTTCATTAGCATTTTCTCTACAGTATATCAACTGTGATGATGCAAGAAATGTGTATATCAGTTTTGCTTTGACTGCAAATGAAGTTTGTTGGAATAGTGTTCTAGTATCTATAAAAGTTTATATAGTTATATGTGGAGTTTGCATATAGTTTGGTTCTTGAATCTGATTGGCTGAAAGCTGTGTGATATTTTGCAAATAACAGCACTCATCCAGCCTCTTTACCCTTGTGTATTACTACAGCGACAAGCAGAGGACACCCTACAGCTTGACAAATATTGCTGCTGTTGGACAACATAATGTACTTTTGAGGCTTTTTTTAGTCAAGAATAGTTGTTAAGATAACAATCATGCAGTTTATTTATAAGGACAGTGCCTATTCTAAAATATTTATAATTTCAGAGCATCGGATTCAGTGCATGGGCTGTCATCAGCCTGTATGAGCAGACCAAAGGAAGTGATGGTTTCGCCACAAGACGGCGACAGAGACCAAATAATAGGTCCTTAGGAAAGAAAAACTGCATTTTCTTAGCGTAAATTTTGTAAGAATTGAAATATTACAAATATTTTTGATGTCTTTGACAATTCAAAACATGAGCTGAAGACAGGGCCAATGGACTCCACAACCCACCAGGGGGGAATGCGTGAAAAACCAGTTCCTGCTGCATTTGCATCTGACTATGCTGAAACTCAGCTTCATCCCCCCCAACTCACACATATGGTCATTTCAATGTTTGAATGTTCTAGAATTAACCAAACTGACTTTAACCATCATGTTTGATATCATTTGAAATGTCTCAGTGCGATTGGTACAATGGTCTCATTCTCTCAGAATAGACATAATCAGAACAATAAATATATAACTTCAGGCATCTTTTGAACCACTGTGAGGGGTGTGACACTAAGTGTGAATGCCTTTTTTGTTATTCACACCCCCTTCCTTGAGGGAATTCTTGGATTATTTAAGGTAAGGGTTGAGAAAAACTCAGGGCGATTCTGCCTAACCAGATCAGCCCATAACATGGCTTGCGCCATGTTATGTATATTTCAAAGTCAGGAATGCATCTTTTTCATCTTGGATTTATCTTTGATAATTTGATGTTTTGTATTGATCATTTATGAATTGACTGATTGAATTGGCATAATACATTTACCTGACTAATAAATTGTAATGTTTGACCATATTTTGCTCACTCTGTAATTATTAATTCAAGTAGATTACGCTGTATCCTTGTTTCCGTACGTCTTGCGTCAGGTCAGTAGACGGACTAAAATCCAATTGAGATGGAGCATTGGGCACACTAATTGTGTTTTAGCGATCCGGCTGACTCTTGATATTGATTCATGTGTACTTAGGTGGAAAGGGCGATAACTTCCGTCTAGGTCAACAAGGTGTTGCACGACTAACCTAGATTGGGTACCCGACCTTTGTTTGAAGGTAATATTATTCTAAATTAAGTTCATATGGGAAACCATGGGCTTGGTGAAAGTTACTATAGAGTCCAGTAGTCGGGTACATTTATATTAATGCCCTAACCTCTAATTAGAAATGATGATTGTCTTAACTCAAAGGTGTACATCTAAGCGGGACTAACTAAAGTATTTTAGAACGAGCGCGCTGGTAGCGGCCATCTAAAGTATTAGTCAATTTACCTCTGTTTAATATTCAAGACTGACCGGAGTGTGACCGTGAGGGACGCCTTCGGCCGAGGCGATTCCTCTGAGCGACATGAGCACCCGAATGAACGGATGTAATAGTTACTAGTGAAGACAAACGGTTCAAACATTTATCTAAATTACATATTGATATAATCTTCTTAATGTTTTATAATTGGAGTCAGATAAAACGAGGATAAATATATTAATATTCTAAACCACCTCATACTAAAATTGGAGTCAGATATGAGTTAAGTTTAATATAAATCAACATTGTGCACTGGAAAGACCGAACATGCAGTGAACCTTCATCCACCAGTGGATACCGCCATTGGACCAACTGGCTGGACCTTACAATTTCAAACTACAGCTAAACAAATAATTAAAAATCAGGTAAGTGACATTCTGAGTCAATCTCTCTCTTTTGTATTTTGTATTGATTTATTTATACTACAGAAACTGAATCATAATGAAATCTCTGTAGATTGATGTCATTTCATGTGGTTCAGCCTTATAATCTTAAAATGTAAAACATTTTTTGCAATAGCACACTCGTAGAATTAGAATGTAGCTTTATATCTTCACTAATGGGGCACTAAGAGCAACGCACGCCTCTCACCATTGCCGATATACAGCCACATCGCACTGTGATATTGCTTATATTTTAATGGTTTATATTTTACTTAAAATGTCAAGTTTCCATCCAGAACAATAGTAGATATATTTTATTCTTATGTGTTATTTTAATGAAATGATGATTGACTATTTTAATTTTTTTTTATTCTTTTGATGACATTGTCCATTACAAAAATCTGCAACCTAAGTATTTTTGATATTACTTTTAAACCGTATAAAACAATTGCTCTAATATATTGAAACTTGACAGTTTTTTTTTTACTTGAAAAGCTTAATAATAACTATGAATAAAAAATAGGCATCACCATTTATTGATATTCTAATGACACCAATGACATTGATTGACACACAAAATCACATATCACAAAATGATTGATATTCAACAGAATGTCTAAAGAGGAACATAAAAAGTGTTACCAAAAAAGAATAGTAATGATATAAACAGTGCAGGATACATTACTCAATAAGTATAATACTTAAAGTAGATGGGGTTGAAAAGTCTGAGCAATATTAATAGCATAATTTGCTTGCTGTCACAAAACCAAGAATTTATGGCAGCTAAAATTTAACATCTGCACTTCTCTTCCAATAGCCAGCACGGAAAACAGCTTTTCAGCCCGTCCGTATTTCCCATCGGCCTCCATATACTTAGATCTGTGACACAGTTCAGCTTAGCTTTTAATGACATTAGCATATGTACAATTGAAATGGCTCTCCTTTAATAGCGTCAGCCCTTCAGTTCAAACGTGCGGCAGCAGATGTGATGTGCTAAAAAGCCTTAAAGGGCTTTGTTTTGTGAAACTACTCAGAGAGACCTTTTCACAGTGAGACAGAAAGAGCCATGAACATCCTTCTGAGTGACATTTCTGGCACAATCCTTCACTGCTATCTCACTGCATAAATTTACACATTGATCCCACAAGAACTTTCCCTGGATGCGTATCCTTTACCACTGCCATTACCTGAATTTAGGGGGTGCAAATACAGCAAAAAATAAGCTTAAACAGTGCAAACAAACTTGATTTTAAAATTCTATTGTCATATAAGGAAAGGTATGAATAACCAACAAAAGCAAAAGTAAGTTACACCTCGGGAGTGCATAATAATTGACAGCCTGGAGTGAATTATTCTGCTTATACTACTGTTACTTCAGCCCAAGAAATTGTTCAGGATGTTTTATTTAGGAACATTTTAAATAAAGAAATAAATGAATACATAGAAACACAAAACAAATAAAGTAAACAATTTATTGAATAAACATGTAAACCCTTCAAATTGAATTAGATTAAAATGAACATTTTAGTGTGACCTCTGTTCTCAGTTAGTCTGGAGCCCTGAGCAGTAAGGAGGACAAAACCTGCAAAAACAATAAAGAAATAAATATGCAAATATATAAATAAATGAGTAAATAAATCTATAAATTCATGCATAAACAAAATCATAAATATGCAAATAAATAAATACATTAAAAAACACAAATTCCTGCATAAATAAATATTGAAATAATTAATAGTGTGGGTAAATAATTCAATAAATTACACAAATGTTGGGGAATAAGAGAATGCTAAATTGAAAGCTTATTTCCCCTCATTTCAAACATTTAGAAATAAATAAATGTTTAAACAGGGGAGGGGGGGGGATAAACTTTCAGTTTAGCATTTTCTTATGCCGCAACATTTTTGTAATTTACTGAATTATTTACCCGCCCGCACAATTAATTTATATATTTATTCATGCATGAATATGTGGATTTTTATATACATTTATTTATTTATTTATTCATTATTTTATTTTCGGAGGAATTTATGGATTTATTTTCTCATTTATTGTGTTTTCATTTATTTATTTATTTATTGTTTTTGCAGGTTTCGTCCTCCATAGAGCTGTGTTTCCTGAAAATAACTGCTAAATTTACAACAATTGTCAACAAAAAAAAAGAATCAAGCACTCAACTGCATAGTAGAAAGGATTGTATGAACCTTTAATTTACAGTTCCCAGAACTAATATGCAACTAATTTATATTAGATTTAAAGTTGCAAATTACAAGTACTCAAATGACTGTAATTAAGTAGTTTTTTCTCAGGAATTGTAATTTTCTAAGTAGTTTTAAAAATGTGTACTTGTACTTTCCCTTGAGTGTGTTTTAGTGCTGTATCAGTACATTTAATTTACTATTTTCCATCAAGGGTGAGGCAGTGGCACAGTAGGTAGTGCTGTCGCCTCCCAGCAAGAAGGTCGTTGGTTCGAACCTCGGCTCAGTTGGCGTTTCTGTGTGGAGTTTACATGTTCTCCCTGGCTTCGCGTGGGTTTTCTCCGGGTGCTCCGGTTTCCCCCACAGTCCAAAGACATGTGGTACAGGTGAATTGGGTAGGCTAAATTGTCCGTAGTGTATGAGTGTGTGTGTGTGGATGTTTCCCAGTGATGGGTTGCGGCTGGAAGGGCATCCGCTGCGTAAAACTTGCTGGATAAGTTGGCGGTTCATTCTGCTATGGTGACCACAGATTAATAAAGGGACTAAGCCGACAAGAAAATGAATGAATGAATGAATTTTCCATCAATGTGCAGTCACTACTTTATTTTTTTCTGACTATAGAGATTGGCTGAGTAGAATAATCATCCCTGTGGGTCCTGTCCAATCAAATTGCACATACAAAGTCAATCGCATCATACTGAACAAGCTCAAGATAATATACAGAGCTTTAGAAATGCAACAAACCACTTGGGTGCAATAAAAGTGTCCAAGAAGATGTCCAAAATATTCGAGAGACTGTTTAGACTGCATGCCACTGATGAGAAGATAAAGGATACCCCAAATGGCCATAAACAATAACTAAATGCACTACAGAATATTACGCTTTCACAACTTGCGTAAATCTCACATAAATGTGTCAACCTTTCACAGCGTAATACTTATTTACTCACTACTCTTGAGAAATTTTAAAAAGGCCTACTTTTTACTCATACTTGAGTATTATTAACAACATATACTTCTACTCGCACTACACTTTTGGGCAAGTAATGGTACTTTACTAGAGTTTTTCTGTACTCTTTCCACCACTGGATATAACCCGCTACAAAAGACTGAGCTTACAGTACAATTTAAATGGCACATTCAATGGTCTCTAATAAATAAAAGCTCAAATCTGTATCTATATTTACCTCTATCTCCTCATTTTATAACCATTCAGGTGACAGACCTTTGGGGTCTTTGACTGATTATTTCTGCACCATCAGCTTTTTCTGAGGCAGTTTTCACATGGGTTCAAAGGCTCATAAGAAGTCACTTCCATCAAGTCTTCAGACACCTCACATTACCTTCATCTCACTGATCCTGACATCTGACCATCCTTTTCGCTATCAGTGGAACAGAACATTCATCTTTCTGTCTGTCTGTCTGGAGCTACAGATAGCAACATTTGATCTTCACCTCCTTCTCAAGCTTCTGAAAGATTCAGAATTTTTGCTCTTTGCAACATAGCTGAAAGGTTTATTCCTAATGTTTCTATGAATATTGTAAAGCAGAAAAACTAGCATTTAGATTTGTGTTAGTTTTTTGCATCTGATAATAGTTCTTGGTTCATTTCTTTCCACAGATTACTCTTTAAAATCTAATATTAATTTAACATGTTCACATGCCACGTGAAATTAGTTTTGAAGATTTACGGAGCTCTTTAAGGCAATTTACGACACATTAAACCCACAGTAAATCCACAGAGCAGTAAACACTGCCATTTACTGACTGATTAAATGTCATTAACAGGCTTCATAAAGTCAGTGATAAATTTATTGGTGGCTGTGCTGGGTGACAGCAAGATCAATAGCCCGCTTGATCAAAACCACCCAATCAATCTTAATGAATATGGAGATCTGAGATAAAACTGCAATGGTTTACAGCTAAAGGCAGAGCAAACAGGACTGCAGCAATGAGAGAGCTGCAAAATACTCATTCCTATGGCAAATAAAACATCCCTGTGTTATACAATAAAGCTCATAAGCTGTGCCTATAAAGAATGAGTGAGCTCACAAATTTAAAACGTTTATATTATCATAAACCTGTATACAACAGAAGTGTTAGTTTATAGTCTTGGCTTAGAGAAGAAACTAAGCCCGCATGGTATCTGTGCTATTTTTAGCCATAATTGAGTTAAGTTATTTATTTGTGTAAACTTATATTTATTCAGTTTTTAAATTAATTTCACTAACATTACTGTAATATAATAAGAGTAATATTAAAATGTTTATATGATTTATGTACAATACAGTTGGTAAAGTAATATTTTCTGCTTTTTAGTATGTATATTACACAATAGACTTGCTTTGTTCACCAAATAAGTGGATCTAATTGGATTTGCATTGTAAACATTAAATATACATAATATACTTATGTACATGGGATTTTTCAGATTTTTTATTTTTTAATAAATTTGCAACAATTAAAAAAAAACATTTTTTTTACACATTGTCATTATTGAGTATTGTGTCTCTATATTGAGCTTTTAGTTATGATACTCATACAATTCTTCTGCATAAATCCACAGATTTTTTTACTAAATTCTCTGCAGAAATAGCAAAATAAATAAATAAATAAATAAAAATTCTCCACAGATACTGTCTGGCCCTGCATAAGCTAATGCTGCTCTTTAGTACACTGGTATAGTTGTATATTAATTCCTTAATAAGATGATTATGATGATTACAGTTAACCAGAATATGTTGCTCTTAAAAAAGGGTTTTCCCTGATCCTTTGCATATGCAGTTTATTTCATTTTAATACTGAAAAACCATCAATAATTATTTCCTTTAGTACACCATTTATCACATCATGCTGCCAATAGATCCCTCGTTAACATTGACAAAAAAAGGCTCAACACAAATTTGTATTTTCATTATTACATTTTGACATTAACATTATATATAATTGCAGCACAAATATTTATAATTTTTAGTTGATAAATAATAAATGAACCTATGGAACCATTTAACATGTGACCCCTATTCTTATTTGATGATAAAAGCATTTACCACCATACTTCAGGCATTAAATAAAACCAAGTATCCCAGTGTGCAAAGAGAAAGGGCAATCATTACAGTACATAATGATAATAAATACAAATAGAACATATAAACAGAAAAATTCAACAGTTACATTTACATGGCCACAGCCATGTCACCCTGCAGCCCAAGACCGGTTACTCACTGAAGCTAAGCAGGGCTGAGCCTGGTCAGAACCTGGATGGGAGACCACTAGGGAACACTAGGTTGCTGTTGGAAGTGGTATTAGTGAGGCCAGCAGAGGGTGCTCAACCTGTGGTCTGTGTGAGTCCTAATGCCCCAGTAAAAGTGAAGGGGACACTACACTGTCAGTGGGCGCCGTCTTTCGGATGAGACATTAAACCGAGGTCCTGACTCTCTGTGGTCATTAAAAATCCCATGGCACTTCTCGTGAAAGCAGGGGTGTAACCCCGGTGTCCTGCCCAAAGTCCCTCTATCGGCCCTTACGATCATGGCCTCCCAATCATCCCCTTCCACCGAATTGGCTCTATCACTGTCCCTCCACTCCACCATTAGCTGGTGTGTGGTGAGCACTGGCGCGGTTGTCCTGTGGCAGCCATCGCATCATCCAAGGGATGCTGCACACTGGTGGTGGTGTGGAGAGACCCCCCCTCATGATTGTGAAGCGCTTTGGGTGTATGGCCATACACAATAAATGCGCTATATAAATACACATTACATTTACATTTAACATTTAGTCATTTAGCCGACACTTTTATCCAAAGCGACTTACAAATGAGGACAAGGAAGCAATTTACACAACTATAAGAGCAACAATGAATAAGTGCTGTAGTCAAGTTTCAGGTGTGTAAAGTCTAAAAAGGAAAGCATTAGTAAGTTTTTTTTTTTTTTTTTTTGTAGTTAGTGGAGGAGTCAGAGAGGGAGTTTCATGTTAGTAAGGAAAGTGGAGACTAAATAGTTGAGTTTTTAGTCGCTTTTTGAAGACACCGAGTGACTCTGCTGTTCTGATGCAGTTAGGGAGTTTATTTCACCAACTGGGCAGATTGAGCGCATTGAGAGACAAAGAATGTGAGCTCACAAATCTAAAAGGTTTTTATTATCATAAACCTGTATACTGAAATGAGTTTATAGTCTTGGCTTGGAGAAGACATATAACCTAATGCTGCTCTTTAATATACTGGCATAATGGTATATTCATTCCTTAAGAAGATGATTATGATGATTACAGTCAACCAGAATATGTTCTTCTCAGTTTTATATTTAGGGGTTTCCCTGATCTTTTGCATAAGCAGTTTATATCATTTTAATACTGAAAGACCATCAACAATTATTATTTTCCATAATACACCATATATCATCTTGCCCTGCCAATAGATCCCTCATGTTAACGCTTTACAAAAAGCCTCAACACAACTTTATAATTTAATTAGTACACTTTGACGTTAACATTATATATTAATAAATGCTGTACAAATATTTAGCATTTTGAGTTCAGGTTAGCAAACGAATAGACCAATAAATTAACATATGGAATCTTATAAAGTTTGCTCCCATTCTTATATGATGATAAAAACATTTACCACCATGCTTTGGGCTTCAAATACAACCAAGCATGCATGTATGCAAAGAGGCAATTATTATAGTACATAGTGAAAATGAATATAAATAGAACATATAAACAGAAATAGAAGTTATTTAAGCCGTTGAGAGGCATAAAAAATGGAGTTTCAACCAGCGTGTGCCATTTAAAATATTTTATAATCAGTTTGATTTATTTGTATAAATCTTTCAGCCAACAATCCCAACATGATTTCCAAATTAATGTAACATTGAATATTTAAACTTGCGATTTTCAAGGAATCTTTGCATAAAGTCTAAGGTTTATATATTTTAAAATCCTCATTTGTACCGGGAAAGGAGAGCAGAGCTAATCTGGAAGTTACTGTATTTTAATGTTTAAATGAAACACCCTGTAGCTCCATGAACTGTATTTCCAGAAATAAATGGTCTGAAAACATGAACAGAAAACAATGTGTTGTAAAACATGGACTACCAGGTGAGAGCATAATTTCCCACAGGTTTATTGTTCCAAACAACATATGGTGATTTTTGTACTGCAAACTAGTGTTTAGGCTGCAACATGTTTATCTATTCGTGACCCAGAAAAACAGTCAGGCTTTAAATGTTAATTACAATCTGTTAACGCTCAAGCAACTCATAATCCGCCAAACTTTTAGTGTTGTTTATTTATTTATTTATTTATTTTTATTTTAGTTTTTATTGCCAAAATGTTGCATGTTGCATTTGTTCAGGAGAGCGAGACACCAAGCATGTTTTAAAAGATAAATGCCACCCAACAACACATTTGGTAAAATGCATGCAAGCGTGCAAAACATGTATGCTCAAACAACCTGTACAAATAAAACAAGGACATTTCTGAGCATTACAGATCCCAACAGGCACAAATCCCAATGGACTGCATCCACATGTTGGAAAACAGACAACATTGAGAGTGATAACGATATCAGAGGCATTTGTGTCCTCAGCCAAAGTGTAAATTATCTGGCAACTCCATTAAAAGCTATGAAATCCATTAAAGAGTGGCTAAATCAAATGAAAACTGCAGAAAATGCCTAATATGAAGTCAATGGGTTAGCTGTAATCTTTCATTTTCCAAATCTAATCAGCCATCTGCCACGGAAAAAAGTGCAAAATGTAACTAGAGGCAGGCCAAGAATTTAGAACATGATGAGATGAGAGGAAATAGAAAATGAATTATATCCCTAGGGGTTATGTGTTTTTTTTTTTTAACTCATCTCTTCATGAAAATTCTGTCATTATTTATTTGCCCTCATGTCAGTCCAACCCTTTATGGTAAGCTTCTTTTCCATCAGAAATTTCTAAACCCACCCAAATGCACAACGATCTTTTGTCTCATCTTTACATTTTAAGATTAAAGTCCCATTCAGAACACAAATAATAAAACATAACTAATTATAGCATTAGCATCACCACTAGAATACAATACTCTTCTGTACATTATTAGTGCAAAGACGTTTTGTTGTCTTCTGCTTTAACTGTTCTGTATATGCAGTTTTTTTTTGAAGCAGAAAAATACTATGTTTGTAGAAATGTAGAAAACATGCAACAGCTAATTATTCAGCATTAAAATGTGTGCTTTGTGTCATGATATAATATAATATAATATAATATAATATAATATAATATAATATAATATAATATAAAAAAACATTTTGAATTTGAAGTGCAAAATCCAGTTCAACCACTCACTGTCAATATTACACCTAGCATATTTAGATATAATTCATTCATTCGTCTTCCTTTGGCTTAGTCTCTAATTTAGAGATTGCCACAGTGGAATGAACTGCCAACTATTCTACCAAATGTTTTATGTAGTGGATGCCCTTCCAGCTGCAACCCAGTACTGGAAAACACCCATACACACTCATTCTTGCATGCATGCATGTATGTACGCACGCACACGCACACACACACACACACACACACACACACACACACACACACACACACACACACACACACACACACACACACACACACACACACACACACTTTGGTCAATTTAGTTTATTCAATTCACCTTTACCTGGTTAATTCAACCTTAAATTCTTTGGACTGTGGGTGAAACTGGAGCACCCTGACTCGAAGAACGAAGAATAAAACTCGAAGAACGAAAACGGGAAGAACGTGAAAACTTCACACAGAAATGCCAAATGGTCCAGCCAGGATTCCAACCAGCAACCTTCTTGCTGTGCTAACCACTGAGCCACCATGCACCATGCACACTTTTATATATCTTGAAAAAGAACTGATTTTGATGATCTCTCACAAGCTGGAAAAAATATTGAAATTGATTCCAACAGTACTGTTCCTCTGTATGCTCACTGCAATAAATAAATAAATTAATTAAAAAAGTAAAATAAAAATAAATTATTATGATTATTATTATTATTATTACTATTTTTGTTGACTTAAAACTCAACCTTAATCGAGTAAAGTGCAGTACTTGGGTTAACAGTTGAGTCAAATCAAAAAAGCTGCCTTAAAATTTTAGGTTTAGTCAACTTTTTTTTTCAGTCATGATTTGAACTGGTGGTGCGACATTAATGTCAGATTCAATATAGTCCACAAAGCGTTGTCTTTAAATGTCAATCTTCCTGAAAATCCAGCATCAAATAGTGCCTAGTTGCAAATGAATCCATGGCAAACTGAAGTGGACAAATTACTAAGTTTCTTAGCTAATGATCTTAAGTGAAGGCATAGTAGGCATAGTAGACACACTTTTACATAAAAAAGTGGCACACTCCACAACCTGTCGTTTTGACAGATTGTCTTCAGTATAAGTTCTGAAACTTAAAGGTTGTTTTCATACTACAGGGTGATTCAGAAAGAATACCACAATTTTGAAAATCTATATTTAATCAAAGAAACATATTGGAACCTGGAGTACTTAACAAACTTCACAGCTTCCTTAAATTGATGACAGAAAGAGCTTCTTCATTGCAGGGTTCACGATTTTCAAAATTGTAGTATTCTTTTTGAATCAACCTATATAATGACCTCTTATATGTCAAAACATCAAGACACTTGATTTCTTAGTTCATGACCCCTCTAAGTAACAAAGCTTGATTAATTTATAATGTTTAAATGTTCAAATGTTTATTGAAGAAATATCTTATTACTCAGAGCATATCCTTTTAGGCTGACTGACCTCTGTGATTTATGGAGAGGGTTAAAGCTGTTTAACATGATTTAATCTTCTTTCTCTCAGCATCAACAAAAGTCAGGCCACGGTCAACACAACAGGTCATTACTAAGACAAAGACTGCATTACTCAAGTACAGCAGTGACTACTAAACACGCACATGGTGCTTAATGCATCCCCAAATGCAGCAGCTTTTGGCTGTAGCTCAGATAACAGCTGTTAGGATCCCGGTGAGGAAACACAGAAAATTGGAAGTGAGTGCACGGGCAAGAGTAATGGTGATCCAGCTCTCATGAGTAGCTTGCTGTTTTGACTTGGCAAAAGTGGAGAATCAAGTGGAGTTCGAATTTACATGATGGTTGTGCACGTCTGAAAATAACAGATGGAAAAAGAGGATCATAATGGAACCCAAATGCTTGCAGTCAGGATCCGCACAGAGTGGGTACTCCTTCAAATGCACAAAGGAAGGGGTCAGATATACGCAATTCATCTGAGCCGAGTGACAGAAATGTGGCAATGAACAAGTCGCACAAAATAGAAATTCATTATTTAAACGCTGGAAATAAGAAAGGAAACCCGGGCCTAAAGCCCTCAGTTTAGAACCATAAATTAGTAATGCAGCACACATAATCAATCAGCTTTCCACCAGAGCATAGGTGTCATATATCAGAGTTAGTGACAGAGGAGACCAGTATTCTGATAAATATTCATGTACGTCATCAGGTCAAAAACAGGCCAGAGGCCTTCTATACAGACTCATATCAAAGTCTCAACAAGTGTTGCAACCCATACCTGTGACTAAACTTCATTCCATCATTAATATTGAAATATTTAAAGACAAATAAGTGGTAAAATGACACGGTTGCACAGTGAAGCATGAGAAATGCACACTGAAATAATTCAACCCATAAATAATGGAGAAAAACTTTTAAACTGTATAAATCATTATAGGACTTAACATTGACGACACTTTATTTGACCTCTCAAAGATGTTTATTAACCTCACCACAAATAATTACATATAAATGAACATTAATGTAAAAAAAAAAGTAAAAATAAAAAGTAAATATTAACTTTTCCTTGGCTTAGCCCCTTATTTATCAGAGGTCACCACAGTGGAATGAACCGTCAACTATTTCAGCATACGTTTTACACAACAGATGCCCTTCCAGCTGCTACCCAGCACTTAGAATCACCCATACACTCTCACATCCACACACCACCAATTTAGTTGATCCAATAGAGTGGAGGAACTATGACGCCAATTTGTATGCAAAAACCCGGAAGCGAGTTAGCATTTTAGCAGTTCCGGTTCCCTCGTCCCAAAGTCAATGGGTTTTTTTCAATAGGGTTTCAGTAAAATCGCTTAAATAAGGTTTGTGGCTAACACAAACTCAAGATACTTTCACGTTTTGTTCTATGACATAAAACACATCACACACTCTTGAATTTTTAAATTGGTTATGCTTCTTCAAAAAGACGGTTGCTATCAAGTTGCTAAATGGGACTACAGGCGGTGTCGGGGACATTATACGTCATCGTGCTGACATGGTCTGGCGCACAGCTCGCTTGTGTTGGGCATTTGGATTTGTCTGTTATTTAGGTATTTTCATGAATAGTATTTTATAGTTTGTAGTATTATTCTAATTGGGAATTCAGATTGTGTGTAGATAATTCCTTCACTTGAAAAGGCTGTTGAGACAGATTCATTTGTTGATCATTTATTTTAATAAACAATATTATGAAGATACTGCTTACTGCTGCAGCCTGTCCCTTTCCTGCTCCCAGTAATGCAAACGTATGAATAGATGTGTAAAAATACATGCATGTTAACTGTCATTTTCACGTGATCTAGTGATTTTTCATCTTTTTTTCTTCAGCTGAACACATTTAACTCGGTCTTAACTGCCATATTTACACTCCTCCATAAAATGTATATCATATGTGACCGTATGGGCTGCTTTTCACTGTTCTTTGTGACAAAAAAACGAATATTGAATGTTGCTCTGTGTCCATGATGGAACTTGCAGGTATTTGATAGACTTGTCCCTCATGCCTCATTTCTGTCGTCTGTTAAGATAAGCGGGCTGTGTGCACGTGAGCGATACACTTTTTTTAAATATGTCTGATGATAATGTAGGCAGATTTATACACACAGTTTTAAAACTTTTAGAACAATCATGAAGCAAAACATATATTTCCCACATAAAAAAACGATCCAAAAGGCACATAGGTCTATGTGTTTTTGCGTATTTATTTGTTTATAATATATACCGTGGATTATAATATAATAAACAGAGAGGTCAACTCTTTGTCACATACAATATTTCTAAAAATAAGCTTGATAAGTTGTCTGTAGCAGGGTGGGGCTGACGTCACAGACGAGCGCCCCGATGGCTCTGTAGTCCATTTATAGCCTAATGTTAGCTTTTCAGTATTTGCGTTTGGATTTACGATCAAAAAGTGCTCAAAGTTGTATTTTCGTGTGAGGATTTTCCGGCTGGACAAAACGTGTAAGTGTAATGAACAGTGTTTGAACACAGAGCTTATTATTTGCAATCTTCAAAAAGCCTATGGGAAAATCCCATAGGGATTTTTACGAGGGAACCAGTTTTATGCTACAGTAGCAGCCGATTAGCCTACAAAGTGAAGTCATAGTTCCTCCACTCTATTTACCTAAAGCACGTCTTTGGACTGTGGGGGAAACCGGAGCACTCGCAGGAAACCAATGTTAACGCAAGGAGAACATGCAAAATCTACTCAGAAATGCTAACTGACTCGAGCTTCTTGTTGTGAGACGACTTTTGATTTAGTGGTTAATTCGTATGAATTCGTAAAATCTAATCATACAATTAAGTACAATTTGCTCATCACAAAATGGCGGTTGGGGTTAGGTGTGGGGTTGGGTGCCACGCCTCCTTTTTAAAAAACATACATTTTCACACGACTGAACTTGAATTCGTAACAATTAGCCACTAAACTGACTAAACGTAAAATACTTACTTTTACTTGTGAGATCAGTCTGGTGCCACCCAAATATAAATATAGATAATTATATATAAACATATCTCAAAACACGTTTTTTGACCCACAACCTTAAATTGTAATAAATAAGCTTTTGGATTTTGGATTCCAGTGAAGTTTCACAAAGCCTGAATTACCAATAGTAAAAACTATTAGCTTGTCCAATGTAAAGATCATGCGTCAAATAAAAATATATCATTATCATTATAAACTAAATCCAGGACGTCATGGTGGTGCAGTGGGTAGCACGATCGCCTAACAGCAAGAAAGTTGCTGGTTCGGGTCAGTGTGGAGTTTGCATGTTCTCTCCGGGTTTCCTCAGGGTGCTCCTGTTTCCCCCACAGTCCAAAGACATGCGGAATAGGTGAATTGGATGAGCTAATTTGTTCGTAGTGTATGCGTTTGAATGAGTGTGTATAGATGGTTCCCAGTAATGGGTTGAAACTAGAAGAGCATCTGCTCAGTTGGCATTTCAGTGTAGAGCTTGCATGTTCTTCCATTGTATGCATGGGTTTCCTCCGGGTGCTCCGTTTTCCCCCACAGACATGCGGTATAGGTGAACTGAATAGACTAAATTGGCCATAGTGTACTGTATGTGTGTGAATGAGTGTGTATGTTTTCCAGTACTGGGTTGCAGCTGGAAGAGCATTCACTGTGAAAAACATATTGGCAGGTTAATTCCATTGTGGCAACCCTCATGAATAAAGCCGAAGGAAAATTAATGAAATATCACTAAAATAATATGCTGAATACACTATTAGTTGCATTTTTAATTATAAGTGTAAAAAGGCCTTGCATCCTGACTTAGACCTTGTAAGATGTTGTTCATTAGTGATCTGAAGACCTGCTACTGTAGCAATGCTGATAATTCTTTGCTCTACACTTACTAAAATGACTTTCTGTACATGTATAATACTATTATAATTCCATGTCTTCTTGCACAGGTAAATAGTAAAAGAGCTATATTACAGACGTTAAGAGAAGGATTGCATATTAAAGAATTATATAGTTACCATCATGGGATCAACAACTGAACCCTAATACTGCTCCAGAACTTTCTCTATACGTAAGCTGTAGTCATGGAACACTTACTGCAGCTCCTCAATGTCAAGGTCATGTGCTTGCCTGCCAGAAAACTCATACTGATAAAAGACAAGTCACTCTGCATAAGACATCTGCCAAGTTAATAATTGAAAGTACAAAACGGCAGGTGCCAAACGCATCTTGAAACCCCATTAAACACGCACACACAAACACAAACATATCAGTGTGGAGACCCACATGTAACACTAATCACATTAGCACATATGGCACTGCATATAAACCCCTAACTAACACCTAGGGAACCACATATTACTGTGGACTGTGCTCTCAAACCAGGCTAGCGAAAACAGGCAGGAAAGTGTAATGACTGTGACATATTTACATAACCAGCATGTGAAAAGACACAATAGAAATACATCCAGGATTTTAACAATGAGTCATTCCCACCGCACACACATTTCTTATAAAGGATCATGCGGTCATGGAGAACAAGTAATGACCTTGTAGATCTGCTGTTTGCACAAGTACGTCCATTTTCAGTATAGAACAAAAGGGGAGTGGAGAGGAATAACGAGTAAAAACTGTTGAAGCTCGTTTGTGGCCAAAACACGAGTGCAGTCCAGAAAGGCTGTGTGGCTTCTCCTTGATGAAATAATGGAGGAGGTCAAGGATACTTTGTAGACTGCAGAACAAGTGTCATAGCGGTGGGAGTGATTACACCATTGTAATGCTTGCTCTAGAGGTGTCTATAAGAGAGCTGAAATTGCCCATAAATGAATAATTTGAATGCTTAAAGAAAAATTCCTGGCTTAATCCAGTTTGCCATGTATTAAATGCAAATCATTCATTTAAATGAACTACATTACACCACATTACTTTATTAGCAGCGCTGGGTAATATTTGATTGCATGCAATCTAGATTACAAGACTACAAATTTCTCACTAAATTATTCATAATTTATAGATCTCTTTGTTGTCTCTGAATGTCATACAATGTCAGACATCTCTGGTTGCTCCTGTCAAGCACCCTGGCGATGTAAAAAGAACAAAATATTTTAAACCTGAAAAAGGTTGACAATGTCATTGTTATATTTTCTTATATATTATTGACTACAGTTTTATGCAAAGGTTTGAGCACCCCTCTGTGGCTGCATACTTTCTTTATAAGAGAAGATTGCAGCGAAATGCCGTTCGGTTTGTAGAGAAAGTTAGATGATCTTGTTTTTCAGACAGAAATCCATAGTGTAGCAGTATTAAAATGTGTAAAATTAAATTAAAGCTAAAAAATAGTTTATGCTAAAGCTTGGGTACCTTCTCTTTTGTGCGTTTCAAAACCTGTAGTCGTTTACTGCTGATTGATTACAACAAAAAAATTGATTTATATATATAACTTCACAATCCTTACAGAGGTGCAGCCAATCCTGAAAAAAGATATTTAAGATAGCTGATTGCTTGTTGTGCTTCTCTTTATTGTGAACCTGAAAGTAGCAACATGGGAACCTCAAAAGAACTTCCTAATCACCTAAAAACTAGGAAAATCACCAACATGAATTAGAAGGATGCAAAAAGCTATCAGAAAGGTTTCAAGTCTCTATCTCCACAGTCAGAAATACAGTAGGAAAATGGAAGGCCACCGGAACAGATCTTGTGAAGGAAAGATGTGCTAGACCAAGACAATTATCTAAAAGCAAAAGTGAAGAACGGTTAGAATAATCACAGACAAACCACAGACCACCTCCAAAGAGCTCCAAGAACATCTTGCTGCTGATAATGTCACTGTCCATGGTACACTTTTCAAAAATCAAATATGAAGGAGGGTCTATCATGCTGTGGGGATGTGTGGCAGGCACAGGTACCGGAAACCTTGTCAGAGTTGAAGGTTGCATGGATTCCACCCAGTATCAGCAGATTCCTAAGAGCAATATTCAAGAATCAGTCAAAAGACTGAAGTTATGCCAGGGTTGGATGTTTCAGCAGGACAATGACCCTAAGCACAGTACCAAGGAATTCATGGTCAGACACCATACAATGTCCTAGAATGGCCATGCCATTCTCCAGACTTGAACATCATCGAAAATCTATGGATTGATTTGAAAAGGATTCTTCGCCCTCGGCACGCGTAAAACTTAAACTGGAGAATTTTTTAAGGAATAATGGTTCAAAATATCCTTATCCTTATCCTTGGCTATAAGCTTCTACAGGCTGTTATTTCAAGAAAAGGTGGCTGTACAAAAGATTGATGTCATTATTTTGTTGGGTTGTCCGAATTTTTTGCACCAGTCTGTTTTTGTTATGACTTTAATGGCATTGCATCTATTGATTAAATAATGTTATGTCAGAACTTAAATGTTGCTTTGGCCATAGGGTATAAAACATATCAAAATTAATTTGCTGATTTGAAAGGCCAGCAGGTTATGGCTTGCAATTATGAAAATGATCAGGGGTGCCCAAACTTTTGCATGAGACTATTTAATGCAGATATTGCCATTTTTCAAACCTTTTGACCAAAAATATTTTTTCCTATATTTTTTTCTCATATAAGTCCCTCAAAATTAAACATTTCAGGTATTAATAAAAACACATTTGCAGTTTTTTTTTGTTTTTTTTTTTTTGTCGATTAATGTCCACATGAAGTGCAGATATTTTTTAAATTAAAATTATTTTAAATGTATACTTTTTAATGATAATTTATTGTTTTAGGAAATCCCGGTGTCATATAATGTTTATGATGTCAAAAAATATTTAATATTTCTAAAAGTAATTCCTAGACAGATTACACTACTTGAAGTTTGCAATCTAACACATTACTTACAACAATTTACTACAATCAGTCACAGGCTACATTTTTTCTGAGCCCAGTTCTTCTGTTTATAAGCTATCCACACAAATAATAAAATTTAATTTATGATTCAGCGAATCCAAGAAATACGAGCTTTAATAGAAACTGATTTATGGCATATGGTAATGCATGACTTATGCTAATAGATGAACTCGAGAACATGCATATTAAATGCAAAATCCATCATCCTTAATTCGACATAATCTAAAAATTAGTCGTCTTTGATCTATAGATTCAAAAATTATATTGTGGAGACAGTATTAACCAGTGAGAAGTACAAGAGAAAAAGTGAACAAATATAAACTGGCAGTAGAGTATATAAATAAGACGAGAGTTATTAATATAGAGGGATGAGAGTTATTTCCGTTCCAGACAACAACTGTCAGACACACAATATCAACTATTTTCTGATTACCAACTGATATATGATACTTGGCTCATCATAAGAGCAGCCATCAAGCATGACAGAAACACAAAAACAATAAATAAACTCATTTATTTAGGATCATCTACAGCATGGCCATTGGTCTTTCTTTTGTGCACTTTCAGAAGCAGGTCAGAATACAATATTGAATTTATTGACTTTTTAGACTCCTTGTCTTGGGTTTCTTTGTTCTTTTTATGGCTTGTAGTTTTACAGAAAGGGCACATACCTGGGTGTACTGATGGTCTGGGTAGAGGTACAGTAAAATGATGTGATTTCTACATATAGCTTGCATACTTCAGTTCTTGCAATCCTCAAATTGGTGGAGCTGATTCTGAAAAATATATTTACATTTAATCTTTTGGCAGACTGAAAATTAGGCCAATAAATGTAATACAATTTAGAAATGACTAACAATAGTAATTGTTACAAGAAGTCACAGTAAGTCTAACACAGTACACAGAGTACAACGATAAAAAGTAAAAAAAAAAAAATAGAATATAAGTGTAAGTTTGGATGCTTTTCTTTTTAAATAAAAAAAGTAGATCAAATCTGGTCAGTTAGAATATAGAACAGAATGCGTGTATGTATGTTAGAAAAATATAAGATGTACAGTATATATGTATAGAAAGTTTAGACAGACAGACAGACAGACAGACAGACAGACAGACAGACAGACAGACAGACAGACAGACAGACAGATAGACAGATAGATAGATAGATAGATAGATAGATAGATAGATAGATAGATAGATAGATAGATAGATAGATAGATAGATAGATAGATAGATAGATAGATAGATAGATAGATAGATAGATAGATAGATAGATATTATCACGAAAAACTGTGCAATTGTTTTTAGTTTTCTTTCCCTGATTTTATTAAGATGGATTGCTGGTGATTGGATGGATGTCGGCCCAATTGGGTAGCATTACTTGGACAGAGGAAAATTAAGACCTGTTTAATATTATTTAAGACATACAACACAATATTTCAGTGAGTTTAAGATTTTTCTAAGGCCTAAAATTTTGTTTTTGAAATTTAAGACATTTTAAGAACTTTTTAAAGACCCCGTGGACACCCTGTAGATGAAGTGGTTACGAATTATTAGAAATTAAAAAACAAAGTTAATTTGTCTTTCTAGTCTGTAAAATTTCGTTTTATTAAGTAGAAAATAGAAAATAAATATTTTAAATTAATGTAATGTGATGCTATGATTTACATGTTTCCGATTGGCTACTTCTACTTCATACTTAATGAGGGGGAGGGGCTTGCTGCTCAAACAATACACAGACTCTGACGTGAAGCAGCAGCAGCTCCGTGTTTCCTGTGTTTTTATTAACATTATTGTCCCTCATCAGGTATGAAATATTGAAATCGTTATCAAAATGTGTTGAATATACGTTAGAGATGTGAAAGCAACAAGTGTCATCTATTAAATTAACCTGATAGTGTATATTAATATATAAAAGAGTTCGTATTAACTGTATATATATACGCTCTGCACTGTAATTCCAACGGTAACATGATGATATGATGATTTAAATGCCAACTGTAGTAACGGTCAAGTGAATGTATATTATATGTATCAACATAACAACTAACAAAGGGAATATTGTTACAAAAGTAATTATAAAGTCACAAAGTGCTATTATTTCCCATAGTTGGTTACAATGTATATATAAAGAGAGATATATGTGTAGGTCGGTTATATGCCTTTGTGTGTGTTATAGAATAATTAAACTGTGAATAGTTTATTTAGGAAGAATCACATAATTACTTTATAGTAATTTATAGCAGTAATGTGCAGGGAATATGTATGTGATTATTTTGTGATATGTGTATATAATATCTGTGAAGATGTTTACATATGTTGTTCTACAATGTGAAAGTATACTTTTAAGTGCATTCATTTAAAAAAAAAACAATACACAGACTCTGACGTGAAGCAGCAGCAGCTCCGTGTTTCCTGTGATTTTATTAACATTATTGTCCCTCATCAGGCGGTGAGGGCGCTACATAGACAGAAAGATAGATCATCACTTTTAATGGTTTTGCTGTTTGTAAATAAATTATTAATTTTTTAACTTTTAAAACGTTAAAACGTAAGATTCTCATGACCAATGTTTCTCCTGTTGCATTATATTTATAATTGCATTTAGTCTAGTTTAATCAATTAAAGCTAGACAACATCACAATGAATGCCTTGTAATGAAACAAGCAATCAAGCAGTTAGAATATATTACACTAAGCATGACAATATATTAAACATCAATAAACCTTATGAGTCCATTGAACTTATATTATGTTAAACAGACCTAAAACAGCTTGAGTAACTTATAAAATTAAGTTTAAAATTGATTAACTTAGTTTAATAAGTAACAATGAACTAAAACATATACTATCATTATAATTGTTCATATAATTTTTACAGTGTATGAAATGGCCTTAGACAACTGTTTTACCTTATTTAGAAGGGTCATGAATATTCTGCTCTGAGGCTCATGTGGCTCACATCAGTCACTCACACAGCAGTATGTACTCTGAAATACACGTGCAAAATAATCACTTCAGTCGCAAAAAAAGAATTTGACATATTCAGATATCTTGTCAAATAACAACTGTTTCAAGTTGTGTTATGTGTTGTGGGGATTGGTTTAGGTTTTTATTTTGTGGATTTAATGTAAATGAAACAAAGACAGAAATCAATGACAAACTCTACGTAAACAGATCGTCATTTTACTGTCTCATCACCCCATTAGAATGATGACAAGAAGCTTTGTTTTATCGAGTTTATTGATATTATTTAAGGGCTGAATAAGACACAATGTTTGTTCATTAAAGACTTACAGGCATACAGCCAGTTTCACGACATAATATAAATAGTTTAATAAGAGTTAAACACACCTTATGCATCCTCAGGATGCCGCTGAACAAACAGACATCCACCTTTTCCAAGCATTCTTCGACGAGCTGTGTCCGGTTTTCAAAATAAGAGTCCCACCATGAAGAAACATGTTCAGCATTGTTGTCATTTTACTAGGAAACGTTGTAGCCACTCAAACGCTGCTTATTATGATCCAGATACTAGGGGTGTTGTGCAACAGTGAGTTTTTTCATATATTTTTTCTGTGGTCTGTTGTTTAAACAAGATTTAAATAAAGAGAAGGAACCTTGTTGTTTGAGGCTCAAGGTTTATCATTTCTATGCAGCCTACGGAACACTTAGTATTCATTCCTTCATTTTCAGCTTAGTCCCTTTATTAATCAGGAGTCGTCAAAGTGGAATGAACCAACAACTTATTTAGCATATGTTTTACACAGCGGATGTCCTTCCAGCCACAAGCCCAGCATTGGGAAACATCCATACATCTTGCATTCACACCAGAATATTCAATTCACCTATAGCCTAGTGCATGTCTTTGGACTGTCAGGAAAACCGGAGCTGAACTCAACCAAGATTTAAATTATATTTTTATTTTTAACATGAGATTTACTTCACTTGTTTACAGGTTTTAATTTTGATCAAATATATGGTAAAGGAGCAATTAAGAACATTTGCAACAGCAGCTTTATAATACTCACTTTAATGACCAAACATATTTTGTAAGAAAAACATTTAACTTATGAATATATGTTGATTCTTGGGCATCAAATGACTTCATATGACTTGTGCTTGTGCTTTTGTATTTCATTTTTTTTTTTAAATATACTCCCACTGATATCTGTGTACTCTTTAAAGTGAAACCCAGTCAAGTGTAAAAACAGCATAATTGCTTTACACCAGCACTGGATCACGTCAGCACCACTGCCATTCAACAAACATTGCCTGACATCCAACTATATGTGGTGCTTGAGGGCTCTCAGCCATTACTAGCACCGTCAGTGCGGCAAAACGACAATGCTCCACAAAAGCCGCCCGCAGTGACAGCTCTGCAGTCACAATCCCCAAGTTCACTACATTTAAATGCATGAAATCCCTGCTCTGCATCTCACTGAAGCGTTTTGGCAGATCTTCAGAGACGTGTGGGACAGTCTTCCCACTCTGAGGAACCATAATGATGAGTCTGTGCGGAGACCTCAATTATTCATTTGTGGAATGTGAAAAAGTGAAGCAATAGCAGCTCTTTAAAAGAAAAAGAGAAGAAACAGATTGAAGAAGAACATTTGCAGTACCTGTAGGGCAGGACTGTCTTTCACACAGTGTCACAGTTTAAACACACAAAAAGGGGGAACAAAACAAAAACAGAATAAATATTCTGTGTATTCAGAGCATATATAGCTTCTGAGCTATTGTTCCCGGTTTATCAACAAAATGTTGCATATCAATTGGGTAGGCTAAATTGTTCGTAGTGTATGAGTGTGTGTGTGGATGTTTCCCAGAGATGAGTTGCGGCTGGAAGGGCGTCCGCTGCGTTAAAACTTGCTGGATAAGTTGGTGGTTCATTCCGCTGTGGCGACCTCGGATTAATAAAGGGACTAAGCCGACAAGAAAATGAATGAATGAATTTTGCATATCAGTTTATGTACATATTTTCAAACAATGCCACTTATGTTTACCATAAGGTTACTTTTTTCTGATATTTCAGTATGATAAACAGTTAATTTACAGTCAAATCTATGGTTTAGTTTGCGTGCCAAGAAGCATTTTTGGCTTCTTGACTAAAACACAACACTCCATCAAATTCATATATCTTTTAAAACACTCCAAGTCTTTCTCTTTGTTTACCCCATTGTCTGTGAATTTTGGAAAATCTTTTTAATTTAGCTTGCATTTCTGATTAAAGGACCATTTATTTGCTCATGTAACACGCCAACCATAAACACCCTCTGGGTCCGTCTTCTGCAGCAGCCATGCTTTATTTTTCATGATTGCATTAGCCATGCTTTATTTATCATTATTGTTCTTGGCTTGAACTGTTCTTTATTCAGATAGCCATCTAATTTTACTCAGCAAGACTTATTATTGACAGTTATTGACAACATTTAACTACATTCCACTGTTTGTGAATTCATGAAAAATCCAAAGAGAGTCCAAAGTATGAGAAAGCTTTGTGTTTTGAATTTTGTTTGGGCATATAGAAAAAAACAAGAATTGAAACCAAGCTTGTCTAGCTTAAAAGACGCATTTGTGTACTTTCTTAAAGAAAGTTTCACATGTGAATTCAGCCCTGAAATATCATTTTTATTTGGTTGTTTTCTCACTTATCAAGTTTAAAAAAAAAACTGAAATTAATAAATTAAATTGTTATTTTCTTCATTTTTTTACACTTATAGACACTTCAAAAAACAGAATTTCCATTATACACATTGCCAAAAAAGTACTCAACTCCACATTCTCAATTATTGCTAAAAACACGTATTTACAATGAGCTCACACAACACAAATCTTAAGATATCTTGGCCCAACTTAATTGTTTTATGTGAAATCCACTTAAATTTGTCAAAACCAATTAACCTAATTGGTTTGTGCTAGGACAACGTGAATAAATTGTGTGCAACCCTGGATTTTTTACAGTGCAACTACAGCTTCACACATTGAATGACATACTGTGTATATATATATATGTTTAATGAGAATTATGATATACATAATACATAACCTGACCATCTACAACCAAAATATTTCATAGTTAATGAGGTGCAGCATGATTTATTTACCTATTAAATCTCTGATACTGCAAGCTCAGCAAAACAACAGAAGGCAAAGCTGGAGAGATTTACAAAAACACTTTAGTGTATAGATCTCTCAGTGCATTTAAAAATGGCTATAGTATAACAACAAATCTGAAGAGGGTTTATAACTATTAATTAGAGCTCCACCAGAGGACTGCTGAATCTGCAGGAAGTGAAAGACATGTTTAAAGATTGCTACTGTGTTTGTTTTGTGAAAGTCAGTGTGTCAAATAGTTTTTGACACAAAGTACACTGTAAAAAAAAGTTGACAACTTAAAATTTTAAGGTAACCACACTGTAAAATCAAAAAAGTTAAGGTAACTCAAACCATTTAAGGAACCGATAGTTCAAAAACTAATATTAATGAGTACTGTGAACTTAATCCATTTAAGTTGAAATAATGAGCTCTTTAATTATCTCATTAGCTTCAACTGAGTTCAAAAGTCTTTTCAAATGAGTAGAATTAACTTTCATTCAATTTAACTACACTCATGTCATTTAATTAAGTTGACTGTTGGGTTTTATAGTGCAGCTTCAGAACATATTTGAGTTTGCTGAACTTAAATCGAGTCCAGAGCAGTACATGGGTTGAAAGTTGACTCAAAAAGCTCAAAAAAGCTCTGCAGCAAGTTGCCTTAAAATTTTGAGTTGAGTCAACTTTTTTTGTGTAGTTTTCTTTTCTTTTTTCACTTTGAGTGTATACATGTCTTTACAGTTCAATAAGTGATGTTTAATGAACAAGTTTCAGGAGAAGCATGATCAGTTTTGATGAGGCTAATTCTTTATTGACAATCATTCTATTATCCAATCAGCTTAAGACCAAACCCCTATATAAATAGTAAAACACGTCATACCTCTCTTTTCTCTTGACTTCAGCATCCCTCAACCACCCCAAATCTACACTATTAAACTCAATACCTAAATCTAAGGGGGCGTTCTAGAGCCTGGCTATACACTGTGCTTGGACCCCTATCTCCCTCTCTGTCCTCAAACGCTGAATAATACAAGTTAGGGTGTCTTTCCAAGAGACCTCTCCCTGGACAGCACGTCAAATACATATTCTATTCAATCAAGTAACTCGT
Organism: Danio rerio; assembly: GCF_052040795.2. NCBI lineage: Eukaryota > Metazoa > Chordata > Actinopteri > Cypriniformes > Danionidae > Danio > Danio rerio. The sequence goes on along the minus strand of NC_141029.1, from coordinate 30,577,396 downwards.
AAAAACAGGTATGAATGACTTGTTTAACCTACGGGAAGCTATAACAAAATCAAGCAGGGTATACCTTTATATCTATAATTTTGTCAGCTGTAGCAGTGAACCGCAACATGAATTTGCAGGAAGATTCAGTGAAACTCAATAAAAGTAAAACATAACTGCTTGAATCTGAATACAACATAAATTTAACCTCCCCCCCCCCCCCCACCCCCACCCCCTCTGCAGCTGAACAAGTTTACTTTTGCAGCAATTTTCCAAAGCTGGGGTGAAAAATAACTACTGCTAAAACAGAAGTATATGACTCTTAAAAAGAGAAATGCTTACACAAAGATTGACTTTTCATGCTTTATTTAAAAGCACCTAGCAAAACAGAAATGCATTTTTTAGTAATTCTAAAACTCAAGCCAACTATAATACAAAAACACTGAACAAAATGTGACAGGTCACTGAAGCAGATAAGCCCTTCCTCATCTAAAACATGCACATTTTGTGGAAGTGCACACAGGTGAGCAGACACATTCATCAGTCACCAGGCTCGCTGTGCCTCTCGAGACCATCTGAACGTTTGTATCTTCGCTGCAAAAAAACTAAGCATAAATAATGGTGTAAAACCTGGCACCGCAAAGACCCCTGTGGGAATTAGGGGTGTTGTTTGTGCTCCAGAGACGTTTCCTGCAGAGATAATCGCATTCCCTGTTATCCTGAGCCAGCCCCCTGAGCTGAGGTTAGGTTTCTGAACTGTGCAGGTGAGCCTTCTAATGTTTTGTTCAATATTCATCAAAAAAACATGAAGCGTACCCCTAAACAGTGTTACCCTCTATCACACGTACAAAACATCTTCTAAAAAAGATTTAACTGTAAGTAATTCTGTAAGGTTCTAAAGTAGTCTGTGGCTAAACATTTAGTTCACTTTTTTCATTCTATTGGCTATTTCTTAAAGGTGTCTGCAAAAAATCCATACAGGAGAGAATCTATTTTCTGTCAAACACTGTGCACTTGACACTTTTTTTTCTGCTGAGTTGGAAAATATTAAGCTTTGTGTTAAAAATGCAGCACTCATCACTGTTGGTTTATTTACCCAGCCATCCAACTGCTGTAGAGAGGTAAAGACCACCAACCAACTGAATAGAAAATGTGGGTCTGTTTACTCTAGTTTATGTAGTTGAAAAGTTAGATTGTTCATTCAATATTTCAAGGGGATCATCAAAATTAAGTAATAACTGCAAGAGACCGTTCAAATTAAACATTTGAAATGTGAAGTTAAGGGAACAAGCTTTAACATGTGAATGTTAGTAAAATGAATGTGAGGTAATTAATACGTTGACAAAATAAAAAAACTTTAAGATATCCTGAAGGTAAGAATCCTTTCTCTTCTATTTTCTCTGCTATCTGAAAGGCTTGAATCTGTTCCCACACCTTCCCATTTAGCTTTTATTTTAAATTGTCAGAATCTTTGTATTAGAAGCACTTCTTTATGATTATTGTCTTTTGACTATTGTTGTGTTTTGAGCATAACATGCATTAAACTAATCAGAGTCTCATCTCTCATCTCAGTTGCGTCACTCCTGGCACATTTGCTATTTACATAGCGGATTTTGTTAGAAGAAAAATTGAGCTCTTCACAAGCAAGAACACTCTAAGCTCTAACTCTTCATCTAAACTACTAAGCACAAGCCTCCTCCCTTTAGCCTCTTTACTTTCTCTTTACTTTACTTTTACTCTGTAGTTGACTCCTTTACTTCTGTGGATAAGAAAACGGTGTTGTACGCACTCCACTTAAGACATCCATTAGCTAACATATTTAATTTTGCTTGTTAAGTGCAAAGATTTGTTTCAAAACTATTTCTATATATCTATATATCCAAACACACATCCTATTCTTATGCCTCATGTGGTGTTATGTGTCTCCAAAACTCGACAGATAGACAAATCTAAACTTGACATGAAGTAGTGTTTTTTAAATCTATTTAGTAAAATTTTTGTAACATTTTAATCCTTACACGTAAAGATATTTGTGTATTGGTGTACACCCTGTGTGTATTACACATTTGAACATGCATAGGCGCAAAACTATTTTTTGCAAATTTAATTATTATACGATTACTTTTTACAATCACTATCACTCATAAAATATAGAAAACTAAAAAGATACAGTGATGTTAACAAAATATTTGATAATGTAACTTCATTCCTGAATAAAAATATGTTATTGTGGATGATTTATACAAAATAATTATTTAATAAACTATAAAAAAAAACTTCATATAAGCAAGTCTGTATATTGCAAAACATAGATTAGTGCTCATGTCCTTAATTGTATCTGTTTGCTAGACATACAAAGACAAAAGCATACCAACCCTTTTAAGTTTGGGTGTTGGATTCAAAATGTTTCTTACAGCCACTGATGTGGTACTGTCAAATTAATACAAAGCACAAGTCCAACTACTTTTTCAAAAGAATATGTGTATCAATATGCACAGCACATTACTCTTTTGCATCTCCACATATAACAGAAACACAATAAAGCTTGCTAGTACTTCACTTGAGTATTTTCTTTTTCAAAACGATTGAATAAAAATTATATTTCTCTTCAAATCTACATTTCTTTGCTGAATTTCTCCCATTAGCTCACCCAGCAGGTCCACAAAACTAGAACGAGAAAAACAAACTAAATGTTCTCTTTCATTCACAAGTCCATTCAACAGCCACCAGCTCTGTCAGCCAGAGAAACAAATTACCGTATCCTTTAAACAAGATTTAGGTTTTAAATTGCACAGGGTTGTGAATTTCCTGAGGCTCAGCGAGGGAGCTTTAGCTTTTTAATGTTTAGGGAGAAAATGATACCCCAGCGCAGAGTGCAATGTGAGTTCTGACTCTAAAAGCGCTGCCTCCCGCTGTGGTGTTTATTGAAGTGAAGGGCTCTCGGCTGCACATGTGATGGTAAAATTGCTGACTCCGGCAGTAAGGAAACCTCGCTGTTCCCACAGTACAAGCATGAGAGATGAAAGATTTCTGAAAAGAAAAATCTAGGGCAAACTTATCGAAACAGCCTAAGATTGTCACTAAAAACCCCCAGTATGTGAAAAGATGAAGAGAGTGTGAGGAATCAATCACCTTCCGCTGATGAGACTGTGTCAACTTTCTTTCTCTGTAAAGAGAACACAAACAACCAACTTTTTTGTCATCTCATGTCCACTAATACTGAATATTCAAATAGTTTCATTTCAGCAGACTATACACACACACACACACACACACACACACACACACACACACACACACACACACACACACACACACACAGTTATGCCCATAAATATCTGGACATTGACAAAATACTTTTGGCTCTATACACCAAAACTGAGACTGTCAGCTTTAATTTGAGAGTATTTACATCCAATCAGGTGAACGCTGTAGGATGTACAACAGTTTACATATGTGTCAAGAGGGGTCTGGATGCAGACCTGGGGCCTCATGTACAAAGAATTGCATTGAAACTAAAACATTGTGTACGCACAAAGCTGTAAACCAGCGTACGCAGTAAAAAATTCTGATGTATGAAACACTGCGTACGCCGAATCCCACGCATATTCTCTTTGTACATCTGAATGAACGTGAAACTGAGCGCAACATGCACGAGCGCAAAACCCCTCCCTGTTTCCTCCCCCGTATGAATATGCGAATGACTCTACTTTGGAAAAACCCAACGAAAAAGCAATGGGAAAAGCAAGCAAGAAGAGAAACTTTGAACAGAATGTTAATTGGAGGTGCTGCTTTCGGAGGTAGATCAGAGAAAAACAGTATTATTTGCAAGTTTGTCCTCCAGAATTAATAACAAAAGAAAAAAATAGAGTGGGAGCGTTTAGCTGATGCGGTTAACACAGTTGGGTCTGAACAAACATCGCACACAGTGGTTTTAAAAAAGAAATAGTGTGATTTATATTTTTTTGCAGTGTCCATAACAGAGAAAGTGGCGTAGCTTGTAAAACGCATGGTAACGTGTTTTGACACGTTCGAGCATGAACTCAATGAGAACTCATGAGTTCAAATCCAGTATCTGATAAATTTCTTTTAAAATTCTTTTTTTTTCCCAGCTTCATATCAAATTTTGCCTATGCTCTTCATCATGAGAAAGACAAGTAGGAATCATTGATAAGTCTGTGCATCATATTTTATTTGCACATTTACTGAAAGGAAATGTTTCTGATTAATGGATGCAAATTCATCTTCAGATGGTGCCTTTTTAGCAATGTGTGTGCAGTAGATTGCTCTGATTACAATGGGAAAAACTGCGAACTCTGCAAATTGCGCTTTAATGTTTAACTGATCAACTGCATGGTATGGAAACCTTATTTACCTGCTAGACATGCGGATGAACCCGTCTCATACAGCTGCCATTGCACGGCTCAAAGACACTTTGTAGAGTGCAATTTAACACAACTGTCTCAAGGAGTCGCCAATGGAAATAAAACAGACATGCACAAGAACGGTACGTACACCAGGCATGCAGCTGGCGTGGAGCTGCGCACATTCCCAAGTTCATTTCATCGTTAGTAAATCCAAACGTGAGCGATTCTGAGCGTGAAACCTGGCCTACGCAAAGTTTTTGTGGATGCGCAGCGTTGATACATACTAAATACTTTGGCACCCATCAAATTAAAAAAGGCTAGAGAGAATAAAACTAAACCATGGTATTACAGTCATACTCGCGCTCTCAAAACAGCAACCCGTGCCCTGGAACATAAATGGAAAATAAACTAATTTAGAGGTCTTTAGAATTGCGTACAAAGACAGTATATCCAGCTATAGGTGGGCTCTAAAATCTGCCAGGGCCAAGCACCTGCGCAAACTGATAGAAAATAATCATAACAATCCTAGATTTTTATTTAACACCATCTCATTTAAAAAAAACTCATCTAGATTAGCAAATAATCGGTCATCCTTGGAACAAATTGTTCCACCGCAAATTAGTAGTGATGACTTCATGAATTTTTTCAGTGATAAAATAGAAGGCTTTAGACAGAAAATAGGAGATGCTAAACTTTCTGCACCGGCTTATACTCCAAATCCTATAAACATTTCACTGAGTCATAATAATAATAACAATAATAATAATAATAACCTACAGTGCTTCAAAATCATAGAACAGGAAGAGCTAGATAAAATTATAAATAGCTCTAAACCAGCTACGTGTATGCTGGACTTAATTCCAACAAAATTACTGAAAGAATTGCTGCCTGCTATAGGAGAACCTCTTCTTAACATTATCAACTCTTCTTTATCTATAGGCCATGTTCCAAACTCTTACAAGCCAGCTGTTATTAAAAGAAAAGCTAGTCTATGCTTTTATGACTTCTAGGCTGGATTACTGTAATGCTCTATTTTCTGGCTGCCCAACATCCTCTATTAACAAACATGTATGGCTGTCAACGGAACTGGTTCTCTTGAGGTTTAGAAGGGAAAGAAGTGGAATGTTATGCAATGGCCAAGTCAATCACCTGACCTGAATCCGTTTGAGCTTGCATTTCACTTGCTGAAAACAAAACTAAAGGGAAAATGCCCCAAGAACAAGCATGAACTGAAGACAGTTGCTGTAGAGGCCTGGCAGAGCACCACCAGGAATGAAACCCAGCATCTGGGGCCTCATGTACTAAGACTTGCGTGGAAATCATACTAAAACATTGCGTACGCACAAAGCTGTAAATGTGCGTACGCAGCGTTGATACATGAGGCCCCTGGTGATGTCTATGCATTCCATACTTCAGGATGTAATTGACTGCAAAGGATTTGCAACCAAGTATTAAAAAGTAAAAGTTTAATTTATGATTATTATTATGTCCAATTACTTTTGAACCCTCAACAAGTGGGAGGCAAACATCCTCAAATTAAAGGTGAATGTCTGCAAAAGCACATCTTGTTTGTTTAATTAAGCACATCTTGTTTGCTTAAATTCAAATCCAATATGCTGGTTTATAGAGCCAAATATGTTAAAATTGTGTCAATGTCCAAATATTTATGGACCTAACTGTATATACTTCTAATGTGCTCCTTAATTATAATTCTAATAGTTAAAGTTTTGTTTAGGTATTGGGAATGATGGGGGTGTAGAATAAGGTCATGCAGAATATGTACTTTTTAAGTGTAAATAAACATTCAATATCTAAATCAAAGAAAGACAATAAGCCACTGGTTAATAGTGAGAATTAGTCCTTAAACTAAAGTCTTTCTATACTCTATGGTAACGGTCTGTCAAAAAACAGATGTTCGATGATGGCTGTAATCTGTAATCGCGAGACATGAATGCCAGTTTAAGTGCAACTTTACAATAACCCTTTATTTTATTAGTTAACTTTTGACATGGTGTTGACAATAAATAACTTTTCAACATGACAAATAGTCATTGGGAGTATGAGTTGACCGTGTTTAACATCTGCTAATGCTATGAAGATCCCTCAACGGATATTATTCTGACTAAAATTGCCTTTCATGAGTACATCATTTATTCTATGCCATAAATTGCAGTTTTGCTTTATTTGGTCATTTCTGTCCCTGGCCTGCACACAAACTGCGCACAAATTGTAGTCATATTATGTTAACAAATGCTCAAAGAAACCAGAGAAAAAATTATTGGGTAGCATATATGCCGCAAGAATGACTGGGAGCTATGAGAAAAACATAAGATTTTGTCTTTTAACTTTAACTACCCCACCAAAAAAATTCTTAACTACTAATGTTACTTGTTAACACACTCAATGCATTTTTTTTCAACACATCCCATAATTTTTAAAAAAATCAGCCTCTACTAAATGGTTGAAATGTCGGTTTATGGTTAAAGTACCAGACTAAATACATATACTAAGAAAAATCTGAAAATATGAAGTTTAAAACCATTTATTTAAACATTTTTGAATGCTAAATTTTAGATTCTCATTTAACATGTTTTTTTTTTTTTTTTACAATAAAACCAAAATCAAGTGTAGTAGTGCAACAGAATTAAGTTTGTTTGATTGTTTTTTAAACCAACAATGCTGTGTGTGAACCATTATTTAAAACTTTAAATGACTTTAACAGTCATTATTTAAAATAGTGAAAAATGGTCAACCATTTGGTAGAGCGGCAGTTAAAGGGGTTAAAAATTATTATCATGTGTGGACTTGTCAGATGCTTTTGAAAAACCTCCCAATCACAGCAGCTTAAAAAAATCAGAGGCAAAAAAGATGAAGAGTGGTGCATTACAGTTCTACTTGTATTGTTATATAATAAATAAACATTATCAAACATTAAGCTTTAATATTATGAAATAATTGGCTGATGCTTGTATGATTTTTTATATTCTAAATGGATATGCTCCACATCCATTATGTGAAGTTGTGACACAGAAAAATAATAATGGCAGAGCAACATGAACTAATACTAGAGGAGACAGTGCTGTGCAGTCTAGACAACTTTTGCATGGTAAGTCTTCTCAGTAAAGCCAGTCAATTCTGGAATACACTTCCTACTGATTTAAATACAGTGTAAATTCAGTATTGTTGAACCTGGATCCTCATCATCAATTAAATACAGTGTTAATTCACTAATGTTGATCTTTCAACATTAGTGAACTCAAGTCGATCCTTGAATTCACTAATGTTGATAGTGTTAATTGTCAGCTCCAATGGTGTGGTGGTTAGCGTTTTTACTTATGACACTAATATTCATTGCGACTCGTGTTCCAATTCCACATTAAAGTCCTATACCAATCTTTCCCATCTCTACTCACAATTCTTAGCTGTCTATATTATCAACCGTCCTAACTAATAAAGGTGAAACCCCTCCAAAATGAATTAAATTAAAAATATAGTGTAAATTCACTATTGTTGGTCCTAGAACATCATCATCATTTAAATACAGTGTAAATTCACTAATGTTGATCCTGGACCATCATCATTTAAATACAGTGTAAATTCACTATTGTTGATCCTGGACCATCATCATCATTTAAATACAGTGTAAATGCAATATTGTCAATCCTGATCCATCATCATCATCATAAAGTGTGAATTCACTAATGTTGATCCTGGACCATCATCATCATTTAAATACATTGTAAATTAACTATTGTTGATCCTGGACCATCATCGTTTAAATACAGTGTGAATTCACTATTGTTGATCCTAGACCATCATCGTCATTTAAATACACTGTAAATTCACTATTGTTGATCCTGGACCATCATCATCATTTACATACAGTGTAAATTTACTAATGTTGATCCTGGACCATCATCATCATTTACATACAGTGTAAATTTACTAATGTTGATCCTGGAACATCACCATTATTTATATACAAGTGCTAATTGTCAGCTCCAATGGTGTGGTGGTTAGTGTGTCGATCCATGACACTGAAGTTCACTGCGATCCGTGTTTGATTCTCACCTCGAGGTCATATGCCAATCCTTTCTCTCTACTCAAAATCCCTAGTTGTCTATACTCTCAACTCTCCTAACTAATTAATGTGAAACCGATCCGATTTAATTTAAATTAAAAATATAGTGTAAATTCACTATTGTTAATCCTGGACCATCATCATCATTTAAATACAATGTAAATTTACTATTGTTGATCCTGGACCATCATCATTTAAATTAAGTGTGAGTTCACTATTGTTGATTCTGGACAATTATCATTTAAATACAGTGTAAATTCACTATTGTTAATCCTGGACCATCATCATCATTTAAATACAATGTAAATTTACTATTGTTGATCCTGGACCATCATCATTTAAATTAAGTGTGAGTTCACTATTGTTGATTCTGGACAATTATCATTTAAATACAGTGTAAATTCACTATTGTTGATCCTGGACCATCATCATTTAAATACAGTGTAAATTCACTATTGTTGATCCTGGATCATCATCATTATTTAAATACAGTGTAAATTTACTAATGTTGATTCTGGACCATTATCATCATTTAAATACAGAATTAATTCACTAATATTGATCCTGGACCATCTTCTTTTAAATACATTGTAAATTCACTAATGTTGATCCTGGACCATCATCAGCATTTGAATACAGTGTAAATTCACTAATGTTGATCATGGAACATCATCATCATTTAAATACAGTGTAAATTCAAGAGTTGATCCTGGACCATCATCGTTTAAATACCGTGTAAATTCACTAGTGTTGATCCTGGACCACCATCATCATTTAAAAACAGTGTAAATTTACTAATGTTGATCCTGGACCATCATCAGATTTTAAATACGATGTAAATTCACTAATGTTGATCCTGGAACATCATCATTATTTATATACAGCGTCAATTGTCAGCTCCAATGGTGTGGTGGTTAGTGTGTTGACCCATGCCACTGATGTTCATTGCATTCCGTACACGATTCTCATAACTCTCCTAGCTAATAAAGGTGAAGCCCCTCCAAAATATTTGAAATCAAATTATAAATATAGTGTAATATCACTATTGTTGATCCTGGACCATTGTTATTTAAATAGTGTAAATTCACTATTGTTGATCCTGGACCATCATCATCATTTAAATAGTGTAAATTCATGAGTTGATCCTGGACCATCATCGTTTAAATACAGTGTGAGTTCACTATTGTTGATTCTGGACTATTATCATTTAAATACAGTGTAAATTCACTAATGTTGATCCTGGACCATCATCATCATTTAAATACAGAATTAATTCACTAATATTGATCCTGGACCATCTTCTTTTAAATACAGTGTAAATTCATTAATTTTGATCCAGGACCATCATAATTTAATTAGAGTGTAAATTTACTAATGTTAATTCTGGACCATCATCATCATTTAAATACAGAATTAATTCACTAATATTGATCCTGGACCATCTTCTTTTAAATACAGTGTAAATTCACTAATGTTGATCCTGGACCATCATCAGCATTTAAATACAGTGTAAATTCACTAATGTTGATCCTGGAACATCACTATTATTTATATACAAGTAGTAATTGTCAGCTCCAATGGTGTGGTGGTTAGTGTATCGACCCATGACATTGAAGTTCATTTCCATCCGTGTTCGATTGTTGTCTCAAGGTCATATGCCAATTATTTCTCTCTCTTTTCAAAATCCTTAGCTGTCTATACTCTCAACTCTCCTAACTAATAAAGGTGAAACCCCTCCGAATTAATTTAAATCAAATTAAAAATATAGTGTAAATTCACTATTGTTGATCCTGGACCATCATTATTTAAATAGTGTAAATTCACTAATGTTGATCCTGGACCATCATGATTTAAATACAGTGTAAATTCACTAGTGTTGATCCTGGACCATCACCATCATTTAAATACAGTGTAAATTCACTAGTTTTTATAATGGACCCTCACCATCATTTAAAAACAGTGTAAATTCACTATTGTTGATCCTGGACCATCTTCGTTTAAATACAGTGTAAATTCACTAATGTTGATCCTGGACCATCATCATCATTTAAATACAGTGTAAATTCACTATTGTTGATCCTGGACCATCATCATTATTTAAATACAGTGTTAATTCACTAATGTTGATCCTGGACCATCATCAGGATTTAAATACAGTGTAAATTCACCTATGTTGATCCTGGAACATCACCATTATTTATATACAGTGTTAATTGTCAGCTCCAATGGTGTGGTGGTTAGTGTGTTGACCCATGACACTGATGTTCGTTGCAATTCGTGTTTGATTCTCGCCTAAAGGTCCTATGCCAATCCATTCTCTCTCTACTCAAAATCCTTAGCTGTCTATACTCTCAACTCTCCTAACTAATAAAGGTGAAACCCCTCTGAATTAATTTAGATCAAATTAAAAATATAGTGTAAATTCACTATTGTTGATCCTGGACCATCATTATTTAAATAGTGTAAATTCACTATTGTTGATCCTGGACCATCATGATTTAAATACAGTGTAAATTCACTAGTGTTGATCCTGGACCATCACCATCATTTAAATACAGTGTAAATTCACTAGTGTTGATCCTGGATCATCACCATCATTTAAATACAGTGTAAATTCACTAGTTTTGATAATGGACCCTCACCATCATTTAAAAACAGTGTAAATTCACTATTGTTGATCCTGGACCATCTTCGTTTAAATACAGTGTAAATTCACTATTGTTGATCCTGGAACATCATCAGCATTTAAATACAGTGTAAATTCACTATTGTTGATCCTGGACCATCATCATTATTTAAATACAGTGTTAATTCACTAATGTTGATCCTGGATTATCATCATCATTTTAATACAGTGTAATTTCACTATTGTTGATCCTGGACCATCATCATTTAAATACAGTGTTAATTTACTGGTGTTGATCCTGGACCATCACCATCATTTAAATACAGTGCAAATTCACTATTGTTCATCCTGGACCATCATTATAATTTAAAGACAGTGTAAATTCACTGTTGTGGATCCTGGACCATCATCATAATTTAAATACAGTATAAATTCACTATTGTTGATCCTGGACCATCATCGTCATTTAAATACAGTGCTGATCCACTAATATTAATCCTAGACCATCATCATTTAAATACAGTGTAAATTCACTAATGCTGAACCTGGCACATCATTATTATTTGCATAAGGTGTTATTTGTCAGCTCCAATGATGTGGTGGTTAGTATGTCCATCCATGACACCTATGTTCTTTTTGATTTGTGTTCGATTCTCGCCTCAAGGCCCTATTCCAATCCTTCCTCTCTCTACTCACAATCCTTAGTTGTTTAAGTTGTCTTAGTTGATTTAGTTCTCTCAACTCTCATGACTAATATAGTTTAAACGCATCCAAAATAATTTAAATCAAATTAAAAGTATAGTGTAAATTCACAACTGTTGATCCTGGACCATCATTATTTGAATACAGTGTAAATTCACCATTCTTGATCCTGGACCATCACCATAATTTAAATACAGTTTGAATTCACTAATGTTGATCCTGGAACATCATTATTATTTTTTATACAGTGTTAATTGTCAGCTCCAATTGGTGGTGGTTAGTGTGTTGAACCATGATGACACTGATGTTCATTGTGATCCGTGTTCAATTCTCACCTCAAGGTCCTATGCCAATCCATTCTCTCTCTACTCACAATCCTTAGCTGTCTATACTCTCAACTCTCCTAACCAATAAAGGTGAAACCCCTCCAAAATAATTTAAATCAATTTAAAAATGTATTGCAAATTCACTAATGTTGATCCTGGACCATCATCATTTAAATACAGTGTGAATTCACTAATGTTGATCCTGGACCATCATCAGCATTTAACGGGTATTACGAATCCATCAACATTTAAATACAAGTTAAAGAAATCAGGTTTGTAATCATGTGTAATTCTTTTTTCTAGCTTTTTATGAAATTTTAATTATATATATTGATGTATATAACTTTTACTGTATGTGTAATAATGTGTTTTTTGATTTTAGGTTGCCTTTTTTTTAATCTAGCATGGGGCAACAGATGAAAATTAGCCCTGGTGGCTAACTTTGGCTTTATTTACAGTTTTACTGTTGATTAATGAGCATTGTTCCTGTTAAATAAAATAAAATAAAATGTTTACATGTCTAAAGGGGACCAAGAAAATAGAGTGCAATTGTGCACACAACACAAAACACAGTTAGAATTTAATACACATAACATCTGCTTCATCAACAACAGAACACAACTTTTAGCACAATAAACAACTCATGAACTCATGTCCAAAAAGTTCAAATCCAGGTTAATGTGTACCATAACAAGCGATTTAAAGCATGCATTCATAAATAATTCCATTGAGTATTATTAATTGGCAAAATTACTAAACAAGTCTACTAGACCAACAAATTAGGCCAATGAACAAAAGATGTGTAACTCTTAACAAAAGCTGAATCACGTCTAAACCTGTCTGTCTGTGCAGAAAAGTTCATGCACTACCTTAAAAGGGAGAAATCCAGTACATTTACAAAAATAAAAATATGGTTCAAAAGTTCACATACAAAGGGGCAGCAGGACGCCTAAGTGTTGGAAGACAATATTGTGACTGGTACACAATGATGTACTTGTGTAGCACAAGGTGTGAAAGTTCTGCATCAGTGTGCCATTATTTCCCAATTATCTCACAGCAGACCTTTTGTCTCGTCTACCCGTCATTAGGGTTCTGTTTAAGAAAAAAATAACAGAAAACAAACTTTAAAAAGGATCCACAAGGCAAGCAATTATACAACATGCAAATCCTATTTAATCCTCAATTAGAGCCAGAATAATTGCAGACAACGCTTTTACGAATTGATGTATTCTATTCACAATACACAAACTACCTGCTTTTTGATTGTTTAAAATATGTCAGACTGTAGTAGCCTATATCTGTGGTTTTAATGAACTTTTGGCAAACTCTTACTTGGCTCATCATTATCAATATACAAACCCTTTATTGTCCTGGACAATCTATTGCCATTGGCAATTAAGATCAAGGTGGTTGTGTTGCTTATTAAAGTGATAAATTAAGTAAGATTAATGCCTTTAGACATGCTAATAAAAAAGAAAAGAAAAAGCAGATTAAAACTAGCCATACTGCTGTGGTGAGAATATATTTTACCTTTAAAGGGTAGCTCACCCCAAAAAAATTAATCAGGTTGTTTTCCTTAATACATCAAAGAAGATTTTTAGCTGAAACCGGGGTCCTTGGTGATCCATAAAATGCCAGCCTGATTTCACAAGAAAATTTAGGTATTTTACGTTTTGTCAGTTTGTCAGATTGTACGATTTTCAAAAGGAGTGTGATGAGCAAGTTGTACTAAAGTGTACAAATTAGATAGTACGAATTCATACAAATTAGATTGTACGAATTGTATCGAATCAGGCAGTAAATCTAAAAGTTACGAATAACCATGAGATGGTGTTGAAAATGAAAGACATCAAACAGCATTCTGAGAGTCAGAAAGCAACATTCACAAGCAAAAACCAAATCAATACGTTTGTCTCCTGATTATACATTTAAGTCTGTATGTCAATTTGTGTTGCATTGTGATAACAATTAGTTTGGTTAAGTGTTTGATTGCTTTGCTTCTTAAGACCCCAATGTAACAACAAGTAGTCAGAGGCATTTAATTTAGATGTTTTTTTCTCTCAAAATGCTAGTAGCATTTACTCCTTGATGTAGATGAGAGTGAGAAAATGAAAAGCACATTTTAAAATCTTAATCTCATTGAGAATGGATTTATTAGATTATGTTGTTTTCAGTTTCTTAACAAAATCAATTGAATGTCATTTGAATGTGCGTTTCCTTTGTGATGTTTACAATATATTCACAAAAATTTATTGCATAAAGCTACAAATTTGGTTTGCATGCACTACAAAAAAAATATATATATAAGAACTAAGCCTCGAACTTATAACACCTTAAATATTGTTTATGCTTTTGTCTTTCACATTGTTTACAATTGCAGAGGAAGCCTCCATAGCTAATAATAGTAATAGTAATGTAAATTTCTGACCAATTTTCTGTATCTTGTAGAACAATCATAAAAAGAATGGGCCATCTGACCAATCAAAGGAGAGATTCTCAGAAAGGAGGGGTTTTGAGAAACCAGATCCTTGAATTAACCATTTCAGACACTGTGAGAAAAGAGCTGATCCTGCAATAAATAACTAGCAAATTGTTATTTATTAAACCACGGAAACATACACCTATTGTAGGAGAGTTCCACAGCAAAAATATTTACGTACTCCCAAAGCTGTTTTAAAACGAAGTTTATATTTAGCCACACCATGTTAGTGTTTTGTAATCTAATTTTTACGAGGTGGGTCATTAGCCCAACGCTCCACCCCCATGCTGGAGGACCAGGACATACACAGATACACTATAGACAATTTAGCATACCCAATTCACCTGTAGCACATGTCTTTGGACTTGTAGGGGAAACCGAAGCACCATGCAAACATGGGGAGAACATGCCAACTTCATACAGAAACCCAACCGAGGCACGAACCAGCGGCCTTCTTGCTGTGACGTGACACCACTGTGCCACCGTGTCACTCAAAGCAAAATTAAGGACCGTTGAAATAACAATACATTAGCATGCGTATGGTTGCTGGATTGAGATCACCGTATTGTAAAATGTTTACATTAATTAATAGTCTGATGATGGCACATCCGATCTCTACTTTAAATTTTAATTTAGTCATTTCAAAAGTCTGATTTGATCAGCCTCATTTATACTAAAGTGGTCAAGACTCCTATAAGATTATATTAAAAACCTTCTGCCTTAGTTTTCCATCAGATAACTTTCAATAGAGGCAGGCTGTGCCAAGGAGTTTTTTTTCTATTATACATTATATGATGAATTGTTTCTGAGAGGAAGAGTATAAACAAAATAAATTGTACATAGTAGGGAAGTAGTAACCAGAGCCTGAGGTCACAACTACCTCCTATGAGCAATGAGAAACTCAAGAGTGTGTTTCATTTCACACCCTGCCAAAATATATGAACGTGAGGTCCTGCTTCCCATGGGAACTATCGCTCTTCATGACAAACAATTCTCATCTAATCTGATATGATGGTATTCTGCACCATCAGATCTGCTAAAAGTGCTACTTCTGCAAAACCTAAAACATCTGCAAGGAGGGAACTGATTTAAAAAAAAATTAAATATATATATATATATATATATATATATATATATATATATATATATATATATATATATATATATATATATATATATATATAATGTATCCGTCACATGATTTTTTTCATCATTTTAAATTAATGTGGTCAAAATTTAAATAAAAATAGTTTGAAATCAATTAAAAATATATATTTTTAGCTTTTATGGTTTCTTTTTTTATTTTCGCACAAAAAAGGTTTGACAAAACAATACTATAATAAAACAGTAACATAGTTTTTAAAATATATTAATACATAGTCTGAATGCACCCTTTAAAATGTGTAATCTATAACTGAATGCATTACTTATTCAGTTGTTTGTCATGTAAAATATACTTTGTTACATAAAATTAGCAAAAGATAAAAATTGTGAATAAAATGTAATACTAATGCTGTTACTTACAGTCATAACCTCATATTATTTTTTATTAACTGATCATGGTTGGCATTTTACCTGTTTCTGCCTGCACAGCTCATGATTTATGTTGATAATGGAAATACACATTTGTGAAAATGCAATTACAGGTTAAATAGTAAATTATAAATGTGACTTTGAAAACCTAATTCTAGGGTTCATCTGTTGATATTCATTCGTGAGTCACTTCATATGAATAATGCTATTCTCTAATTAATTATGCATGCTTCATCATAGCTGTTTTAAAACTTGCAGCCAATCAGATTTATTTTAGATGTACTTCATAAATAAACATGTTTAGATGACTTCTGAACAGATCGTAACTCTGAAATGCTTTATCCCCAGGACAAAGATTTTTTTTTTGTAAGAAATAATGTGCTGTCTTTGTTGTGACTGATGTAATAGTTTCACATTTGTCCTGAGGCTGATGAGGCAAAACTCTGAACCAGTCACTCAGTAAAACTGTTTTCTCTTGCAAATCAGCTCAATAAGTGTTCTTTCTAAACAATATGGACATGTATATTTTTACATGTATTATCATAAGAACTAACTGGGGCAAGAAAAATCTAAAATTGAATTGTTCAATTCGAAACCTGAAAGTCTTGGTTTCCCTTTTAAGTTTGAATTCGTGTAATAAGAAAGGGTCTGGTACATTCTGCAATATTATTTCATTTTCCAAGAACAAAACTGATTATAATACAAGTTTGAAATTATTATAGTTATCATAGTTTGGAATTAGAACTACTAATTTAGAAGATAATTTCAAGTATAGTCTTTTATTCACATGACTGCACTTAATTAGCATATGTGGCTGCAAGTATTTAATTGCAACATTTTCATTCCACAAGTGAAGTTTATTTATAAAGTAATTTTACGAGGATCATGTGATTATGATTGTCCACGGCTGGTCCTGCATTAGCGTACAATTGATTCACCAATCAGTTGATTCCTAACTCACTAAATAACCAGAGTTTCTTATCTCAATATCTTCATCTTAATCTTCCCCTCCTTTATAGATGTGTGACAAGGTGGCCCAGTGATTAGCACGGTTGCCTCACAGCAAGAATGTCTCTATTTACAGTCCCTACTATACCAGTCAACATTTCTGAGTTTGCTCTTTTTCCCAGTGCTCATTTCTCCCACAGTTCAAAAAACATGTAACCTAAGTAAACTGAACATACCAAATTGGCATCATAGTCAAGCTCTTAGAAAGCAGTATATCTCTCCTTAGCCATTCCTATATCTGTCATTAGCCAAAAGTTAATTAGGAGAGTTCAACAAGAGGTACATAAGCTCAAATGCTAACGGGAGGGAGCCCAGGGCTCAAGGATCTTCTAATCTCAGCGCTCTCTTCTGGGACAGCATGCCAAACAAGCTTTATTATCAATCATCAGCTGAGTGTGAACTCTTGTAATGGTTCTTTCAGTGGAAAAAAAGGTACTTTTTAAATGCTTTTAAAACTAAGAAAAATAGAGTCATGTTAACTGTACATTTAAAGACCTCCAGCAAGGCTTCGTTCCTTAATGTATTTATCTATGACTTAATGTGTAAGACCAAATTCAATATATGTCTTATTTATGATGCACACTACATATGCAAGTAAATAAGCCCACAGTATGAAGTTAATTAATCACTTAATCATTAGGCCATTTTAAGCATATTCTGATGAATGGATTTACAATATATGTAAAATGCTAATAAATGTACAGCTTTAAATGTATTGATTTTTATTTTTGCCTGTCCACAATATGAATCTAGGAATATACAGATATAAATATATTGGCCAATACTGCTTTATATTTAATAGCCAGGAATTAATAGATGCATTCTTTTTAAATTCAAATATTCTTTTTAATTGTTGTGAGGATGTTTTTATAAAAAATGCCAAATAAATAAATAAATAAATAAAAAATGCAAAAAAAAAAAAAAAAAAAAAAAAAACCTGCAGGGTTAAATCAAGGCCCAGCCAAAACCTTTAAAGTTTGTTCTACAATTGTTCGCTCAAAAAAGTATAACCATTTGAAAAACCATTAAAATCTAAATCTAATGAGCTTATTTGAACAAAATAGTTGCACTAGCTTTATTAAAAGATGTGCGCTTTATAGGCAACACTTATGAGACAAGCATAATTTTTCATACTGAGTCCCACCATATTAAAAAGCCATGTTCAATAACTAAAATGGAGCCAAATGCTCTTGGATAATAAATGTCTGTTTTTCCTTTTAAAATTATATATTTAGAATTGTTCATAGCAATTTTAGTGTTGCAAAGATGTTATTAATCCATTGTCTTAGCGATATGAGAGCTACAGCGGAGGTGAATCCAGGACTCAGACCCCGTGAATGTGAAGGGGCAGATGATTCACCACAACCCCTCTCAACAACTCAGCCCCATCAGCTCAGTCAGGAGAAAAAATATTTTGCAATGGATTAAAATGTGGTGTGCAAACTGTCACAGTGTTCACGAATGCTTTAGCTTGAAGTGGGTGGATGTGTGTAAAACAATCAAGTGTTTATTTTGCAAAACTTTCAAGAGTATTTTTAATATTCTGTACTTGACTCATGTGAAGGCAGAATTTGAGAATTGTTTTTCTTTGTATGTTGAAAAATGACCTCTTACAGAGCCAGAGTTTTAAATTTATTCATTCTATCATTTTCTTTTCGGCTTAGTCCCTTATAATCTGGGGTCGCCACAACGGAATGAACCGCCAATTTATCCAGCACGTTTTATGCAGCGGATGCCCTCACACAAATACTGTACACTAAAGACAATTTAGCATACCCAACTCACTTATACCGCATGTCTTTGGACTTGGGGGGAAACCGGAGAACCCGTAAGAAACCCACGCAAACACGAGGGGAACATGCAAACTCCACACAGAAATGTCAACTAATTCAGCCAAGGCTCAAAGAAGCAACATTCTTTCGGTGAGGTGATCAAGATGCCCCGATTTTAATTCAATTCAAGTTTATTTATATAGTGCTTTTCACAATAATCATTATGTTTCAAAGTAGCTTTACGTATAAGGTGCACATTACTGCATTACAATCAAATTCGTAAGGTTATAAGTTATAACTTTATTATTTACTAATAACTTTAAATAACTGGCTAACTAATAGCTTTTAACAGTTAGTTATTTTAACCTATAGTTATACAGAAGAGATGTCTACATTATGTGTACATGTTCAATTAATTGTATTTGTATATTAATTGTACGTGTTTTAGAAAAACATTTCGGGTTTACTGTAGTACCAAATCTGTATGGACAAACTTTGACATACCACAGACAAAAACAATTAGAAAAATCTAGAAAATAGTTTTTAAACCTAATGATAGTTAAATTATGTTATTTCAGTTGTCAAGTCATCTAAACTTTATCAGCACCAAAAATGTTGACTGGTGTGGAACACATTATGTTGGAGGACTAATATGTATTAAACCATTAATGCCATATAGGTCACACCAACTTTTCCAGAAAAACACACAAGTGCACCATTTTGCCAAATCAGTATTTATAAAACATGAAACACAATGCCATATAACCCTTTAAAAAGTATCGTTGCATTTCCTTCTCTTGAATATCTCCAGATTGGAACAATGTCAGACAAAAGTAAAAGATGAAAGATAAGTTAAATTTGCCTCAAAGAAGAAAGTAGGTTATACGAATATTAAGTTTCACACTTCTTTTATCTCGATTTCCCAAATCTATGTGATGTTTATGGGTGAATGTGTAAGGCTCTAAAGGTCAGTGTTGGAAGTTTTGTAAAACAATGCATTACATTTCAGTTTGTTTTACAACAAACCTTATTCGTATACTCTCTAAACAGGTGGTAAAAATATCTGCAATACTTTTTGAGTTTAAAAGTTTGTTGCTATTCACTATATTTTGGGTGCTGAATACAAACAAGACAGAAGTTCATTTAGCATTAGAACAACACCAGGAGTGAACAATATCTTCCATGTTTTGATTTTTAAGGTGAACCATCCTTTTAAAGATATTGATATTGAAGTTAATAGGCCTCCATATTTAGCCAATAGCACAAATTACCATTTACTATAACGCATTCAAGAATGTTGTGCATTCAATCAGTTTTGTAACAAGTGGTGTGCTGTTTATTGGGAACATTTGGTAAATGAGTAGAGCTTGTATAATAGAAGAATCCATTCACTAACCTGTGCAGTATAACCTTTCAACTTCCTCACATGCATTGGCACTATATTCTCTTACATTCACTGTATCATGTGCTGCCATGTGATAGGTCTGTGAATTACTTCTCTAGGTAAGAGATATGAACACACGCACATGCACACACACACATCCTGTAATCCATTCACCCGGCTATTTGTGCATCCCTGTAACTAGTTCCCGAGACATAGAATATGACAAACCACTAGACGTTGACGCTGTGTTGTAGATTCTGGTTCACCAGACTCAAGAATCATTATTTAACACAAAATACCTGTCTATATCAAGAAAATTAGCTGTGAGTTAGGTGGTTTAATCAAATGTTTCAGGAAAGTTGTGAGACGTATTTTGGAGTGTAATAAAAAATAAATTATTTCATCTTTGTGTGTGTGTGTGTGTGTGTATTGATACTGTGTTTAATTACTGCACCGTGGAATTGTAGTTGGCGTCACCGTGAGCAGAAGTACCGATGAACGACGTTGGGTAATGTCAGAAGCAGGGATGGGTCTACATCTGCGGCTATTGGGCAAATTATTGGGCAAATTATTACAAATTTTTAATTAATGTGAGAGGTAGGCTTATAAATCAATTAAACAAAATGTATTAAGTAGCCTATAAGGTAATTTAATAAACAAAATAAGCAAATTTCGTTAATTTTCAGCCGCAGACATGCCTATATTCATTCTCACACTCAGCTCCATGACCAAGACAACACTGCACCCTGCTGGATGATCCTTTAAATACAAAACGATTTCAAATGATTGCTTAAGGGTAGTGACAAGGACCATTTTATCTGGGTCTATTGATTCATTCAAAATCAATTTTAAAATCTAGCTTTTTAATAAAACTAAAACTACAATTATAAACCTATAAAGAATGTGTTGTGAATGTGAATTTTCAAAGATGATGATTAGAATTCAATGTGTGGTGTGTGCGAAGAATAAACAGTTAGTCGTAACACACAAGATTACATTTTTTTTTACAGATGCTACCATAACAAAACAATTGCAGTACTTGCTGAAGATAATTTATTGCTTTAATTTGAAGGTTACAAAACGTAATGTTATGGAAATTAGTGAGTCAATCACATCAGGAATTAATGTATGATTAATACTAAGGTCTGTTCATCTACAGTAAATGAGGCATCAATCATTTGCAGGCTTTTGTGCCAGAAAATAAAAGTATTTAACTCCCATGATAACTTCTGTCTCTGAGGATGTCACGTCCATCGCACGCTTCAGTCTTTACAGGAAAAAGACAGTTTGAGGAAATAAAAGAGAGAGAGATTGTGTAAAACACTTATATAATATATTACAGAAACCAAAAAATAAAGAGCTGTGGAAAGACTCTAATACCTATCTTCAATGTCCTGCGAGAGCCGTCTGGCCTCTTCTGGATCTTTTTTTAGGAGTGTCTGAAATGTGGAGAAAGACTTCACCATGCCAATGTAGCCAGAGAGAGGGACTGCCTTCTTCACCCCAAACATATCATGCCTGTAGACAAGAATTGTTTAAGTCTAGCTTCAACTTTTTGTTAAAACATTCCAGCCATATTATTATTCACAGTGAAGTAACAGCACTGAAATTTTGGTAGCACTTTTGATGGTCCTCTTTAGATCATCCATGTCAACTCCATGTCAACTAACTGTCATTTGATTGTCGGGAGACTATCTGCTTAATGTTCGACGACACTTAATTTTACTTTTCTAACAGTCTACAACTAATCTAACATATATATTTTTTTGGCTTCATTATATTTAAATGAAAAACATTTCATCTGTAATATTTTTATTTTGTGACATCCATTTGATAAAGCAAATAAGACACTAAAGGTCCAACAAGCAACCTTTTAAATATCATAACATCACAACACTGCTTCTACTTTATAGTTTAACAAACCTAACTGCACTTTAAACCATCTTCACCAACTAACTGCAAAGTTAATATGTTGTTATAATACATTACCATTCTTTGACTGGGTACTGCAGAGAGTCATATGTTCTTTTGTACAGTTCAAAAGAGCTGGGACCCAGATGAGGATCCCGTAAAGGATGCAGAGCTGCATAAAACTGCAATGTGACAAATATAACATAAGTACACGGTGAATCATATACAGTACAGCATGTAGCATGGATCACTGTTTTTTTCTTACAAGTGAATTGCAGGTTGAAGCAGGAGATGCACATTAGGGCACCCATGAGTCACAAAGCATGACAATGATTCAAGGCACCAGAATAAATCCGTAGCTCAGACAGCATGTTTTGTTCTTCATTTTGAAAGCACTGACTCATACTGAATTGGTTATTACTGTGTTGAGAGTCCAGGTAAATTATTATATGCTTCATGAAGCTAGAAACACCTGCATGCATAAAATGTTATTGTGATCTTTGAACTATGTGTCTTATAAAATGCTTGTTGAGCAAATGATTAATTAGTATAATCTAATAAAAGATTAGATAACATTTCAGTCGCTCATAAAGTACAGGTCATGTGAGCTATATAAGATGATTTCAAAACGTTCTCATTGTTGCACAGACAAATGTTCAGACAGTTGGCAATCATTGTGAGAAATATATGACTCTCACCTCATTACAAATGAGGTTTAATGCTTCTGAACAGTTTCCATAAGTTAGCTCCATGTCCAGTGTGTAGTTGAGAAGTGCGAGGCAGCCATGAGGTTTGAGCACTCTGTCGGCCTCCTGAAGAAAACGTGAATGGTCAAACCAGTGGAACGCAGACATGGCCGTCACAAGATCTACAGAGCCATCTTCAAAGGGCAGTTCTTCAGCTGGACTCTCCCTTTGAGTCAAATAAGTGAAAACAGTAGCATGCATAGTATATAGGTGAAACTAACTTAAACAAACCAGCACTATCGTCATGCATTAAATAAATATATTACCACTAAATAAATAAATACAACAACTTAAATATTTCTATGTTGCAATTGTTAAGACATCTAATGTTAACTTTTGACTAAAAGTGCCAGAGTTGTTTGATAAAATTACTCTTATTGCTGTAAATAAATATTTTTTTTAAAATAAAAGATTCAAGCAACACATAAATAAATATAACTACATATACATTACAACTATTATTTTAATGTTTTGTTACATAAATATTCAAATGATTTAAAATAAAATGCATATACAACCTACATAAAAATGTACAAATACAAACTACCTGAAAAGTTGCATACATAAAATATGCAAAAATGTGAATATTTTTGAGTAAAATATGAAACATTTGAACTTGATGAAATACACGCTGGAGGCTGGACATGCATATTGGTTAAATAAATATTTTATAAAAATAGTCTATATCTGCTAAAAGAATAAATGAATGAAATGCATTTAAATAAACAACAACAATTTCAAATTAATTTGTCTACTTGATATGATACATTAGCAGGGATAAAAATAGGTAAGATCTATTTTTACAAAAACATGGTACATAATCCATCATGAACAGACCATGAACGTAGTTTATGAGTCTCAGATTAACACTCGTCACTCCTTTAGTCAAGCTGTAGCCAAATTGTTTAAAAGAAAAGTTTTTTGTGAAAATGACCATGTATGGTCTGACTAATAAGGTAAATCATATAGACTACAATCTGCTTACTTTTGCTTTACTAAGGTAAGTTTTTTTTATCATTATTATTATGTGAAAAGTGAAAATATACAACCACAGTACATTATAAAGAAAATGAAAAATAATGTTCATAAACTGGAGCAATATTAAAGAGCATAATTAAAACTAAGGCAAACTTATGTCGGTATAAGATAGATGTGAAATATGTACATTTAATCTTTGGGCTCATGTTCCAATTTATGAGGTCAGAGTTCACGACATTTACTGTAGCCA
The DNA here is from genome assembly GCF_052040795.2 of Danio rerio. Classification (NCBI taxonomy): domain Eukaryota; kingdom Metazoa; phylum Chordata; class Actinopteri; order Cypriniformes; family Danionidae; genus Danio; species Danio rerio. Next base: position 30,553,254 of record NC_141029.1, on the reverse strand, counting down.
AGCACCAGGGGGCGATCGCACTATTTTGGTTTTCCTTTGGACGTCTGGCAGTAAACGGCAACAAGAGATTACAGCAATAATCAACTACTTCATGTTTGCATACCTGAAAGAAACGTTTGGAATGTTAACATGTTTCCTTCCCATTTCCAGCTGAGCTGGACTAATATCTGTCCCAACCACACGTGTAAAATGTGGTGCCAAGAGCAACGTTCCCTGTCCTGACCCGCAGCCAACATCTACTGCCAGGCCATTAGATGAATATTCCTGGAGATAAAGAAGAAGAAGATAAAGCAGTGCTTCAAATGTAAGCTAAATAACATTGAATGGATCATAAATTAATGAAAAAACAGTCATTACAAAAATCTTACATTATTCCTGTGAAATTGCAGAACTTTGCCAATGAGCTCTTCTGAGGGTGAAATGCGATACTTCCAGTATGAGTTTGCATGTTCTTTGCCTTCAAATAATCGCACAGCCATTTTGGACAGATGTACAGTCTCCTTTGAGTGAGAAAACTGAAGGGAACTGAGCTGTCAGCACACAAAAGGACAAGGAAAGTAGGACACGAGGGGAGGAGCCATTTCAAGTTTTAGGCTTTGCTTATTTTTTTCCTCATTGAGAGACATTTGTGCAAAGCTTTTTAAAACATTCCTTTGAGGCAAAAGTAACATGCTCAGTTTGCTAATGAGGACTTGTGCCTCACATACACCCACATACACCCACTTTTCCCCTCATATTCACAGTGGAGGACAAGAGTAAAAGTCCTTTCAGATTTAATCAACTTCTCCCGAGAAATAACTGGAAAAAGATTAAAGGTTTCCATGCAAACCAGATGCCTGCTGGGAGGATAAAGTAAAATTTTCACATTGATATGAGCGAATGAATTTTTTTTTTTTGTTCTTTATACTCAGGTTACCCCAAAATCATTTTGATAGCCACCTACATTTAGTTTTAATTGTTAGATCTCCTGTGAAAGTAAAGTAGGCAGGCTAAGAAAACAACAAATAAGAATTTAAAAACAACAGATATGTTAATATTGCTTAACGCATTCAAAATCTGTGTACAATGTTCACACATAAATCATTTTTTTATATAACAGTAATAAAAAAGTCATATTTGAATGTTTGATCATGTTAAATTTTGTAGAAATAGATATGAGGTATTTATTCACATTTTAACAAAGCCTATACAACCTGACAAAAGTCTTGTCGTCGATCCCAGTTGTAAGAGCAACAAATAATAACTTGACTTCTATTTGATCATTTGGAAAAGTGGAAGGTAGATTTTTCCAACAAATTGTTTGAACTGTGTTCCAATCATCAGTTCAAATACTGCAAAAGACCTACTGGAACCCGCATGGACCCAAGATGCTCACAGAAATCAGTCAAGTTTGAAGGAAAAATGGTTTGGTGTTACATTCAGTATAGGGGTGTGCAAGAGATCTGCAGACTGGATGGCAACATCAACAGCCTGAGATATCAAGACATTTGTGTTGCCTATTACATTACAAACCACAGGAGAGGGCAAATTCCTGAGAAAGATAGCACACATTCTTATATTTCAGCCCCCACATTAAAGTTCCTGAAAGCAAAGAAGGTCAGGGTGCTCCAGGGTTGGCCAGCACAGTCACCAGAGTTGAATATTATCAAGCATGTCTGGGGTAAGATGGAGGAGGCATTGAAGATGAATCTAAAGAATCTTGATGAACTCTGGAGTCCTGCAAGAACGCTTTCTTAGCCATTTCAGAAGACTCTAATTAATAAGTTAATTGAGTCATTGCAGAGATGTATGGATGCAGTCATCCAAGCTCATGTGAGTCATACACAATATTAATTCTTTTTTCACTGCACCATGACTTTATGTTCTATACTGTACATCCTTTATGTTAAGTGACAAGACTTTTGTCTAAGCAAAGTCAGACCTTACTCTCTTAATTAAATAATTAAAAATCAAGCCATGATCAAATTTTATTTAGTTAAAATAAGCACAATATAGAGGTTTTTGCCTTTCATATAAGCTTCTGATACCAAATGATCAACCAGAAGTTAAGTTTTTTTTGTTGTTCCTAAAACTTGGATAGGCGACAATAACCTTTGTCAGGTTGTGTAGAAGGAGTAAACATTTGTGTAGGAACAATTATAAAACTTCATATGAACAAACAACACAACCAGAAGAAAATAAGAAAAACAGATTTTATTGTTTAGCCTACATTACAATTAATGTAAGTATTCTGTACAGTAAATGATTTTGAATGAACATTAGGATAGTGCAAATACTCAGTGGTTGTAATCTGAATTTTTAATGTGAAATCATGAAAAATACAGGCTTTGTTCACTCACAAATTTGCTAACTTGATTAACAAAGCAAAATTAAACATTCTTAACCACAGTGGCTGAACACCTGTAATTACAGTAAAAGAGAGGTGTATCATGTGATTTGAATCATGTATCACTCAGGTTTACATGCAAGCACACAGTAATACTCCCACATAAAGTCAACTTTAGCATCTGTTGAAGTTGCTTTTATCTCTTCCAGAATTCTGAAACAGAGTAAGTCATAAACAGATCAATATTGTGTATAATATACACATGATCCTAACCCAACGTCTTCTCAAGAAGACACTTGTTATATATATTTTTGTTCCAATCCACCACTGTTGCATGCCAGTAAAAGAAAATGTAATTACCGTGATGCTGTTTTCTCCAACAGTGCAGTTGCAGCCTTTGGATTGGCTCTTAGATATGCTTGGTACATGGAAAACGTCTGAAAAAAGCCAAGTATGTTCTTGACGCTCAGCTGTTCCTTTATGGGAATAGTTTCAATCCTTAAATGACACAATAGAATATAATTAAAAATATTAGACTCATTTTTTATCAAAGATTATTTAATGGTCAACCCACTTTTTGTCTCCAGACTTGAAAATGAGATTTGATAGATGCAGGTGATATGTAGTTTGTTAAGATAAATTCAGGTTTAGACCAAGAATAAATAAATAAGCAATAGAATAGGAGCTGTCTGTTGGACAGCAACTTAAAGGGTTAAAACAAAATGTGTGAAATGTAATTTGTTAATGATTAAATACAACACATACTCAAATAAATCTATAGAAAATTAAATGTGACAAGCATATTTCTGTACAGGCTTATTGACACCAAATTAATTATTCACCAAGTGTGTTGTGCACTGGTTTACCTCTCTTTATCTGGAAAGGGTATGACTTCAAACAGGTCCTTTAGCTTAGTACTAGCCCCAGTTACCTTAGTGCTTGTGTAGGGCTGAAGTTCTTGCTTCAGCTATTAGAATAAATTAATGTGAGATAGCAGTTATAACCACTCTGAGCACATATCAGATAGACATGCATTCAGTAATATGAAGGTTTTGTATTCACATATTAAACAGTTTTATTTTTTAATCATTATTAAACATGTTCATGTATATATTTTTATTTAATTTATATATATCTACATATACATACTTCCTCATATATGATATTAAGTTGATCTCCACAGGACTCATGGTGTATTTTCATACTGTCATTATAGCCAAAGAGAGCCAAGCATCCATGAGGTTTCAGGACACGCTGGGCCTCCTTGACGAAACGTTCAGCATCAAACCAATGAGCAGCAGACGCAGCTGTCAGCAGATCCACTGAAGCATCTGGGAAGGGAAGCTCCTCTGCTGTGCCTACTCTGTCCATTAATAAATATAATAGTGAGTAGACAAGAGTAATCTGTTCGCACTATAATACACAATCACATTTTGTTTTCTATTTTCAAGATAAGTATTAAAGTATGCTATTTCATAAGCTTTACATAAGCATTCCTTCAGCTATGCATAAACAACAACACATGGTGCTAAAAACACCAAGGAGTTTTGAAAACTACTCAGTGTCAAAGACTGTATGTACCTTGATAATTAAACTACTGTAACAGAAGACTATAATTAAAATAAAAATAATATTGTTTACACATGATGTTGGTGAATTGCAGAGCTTGTGCAAACATTTCCGAATAACTATGATCAAATGCTTTCTTATTTGTTGTTTTCATACCACTGTCATTTTTTGTTGATTCATTTTTTTAGCATGGGCAACAGTTAGATGTTCAACAGCGTATCGTTGCAAAGGCATTCTTTTTGTATTTTAATCTATAATCAACTAACGTAAATTACCTTTACCAAATATCAAGGGCTACTAAATTGTATTTATTTAAGAGTAGAAGCATGCACTACTGACCTGTAGGTGAGATTAGGGAAGCCCTGCACTGCTCTCGCCTCCTCCACCTGTGATTCACTGACATCAATGCCCACCACCTGCTGAAAGTATGGTGTCAGAGGGCGAGAGGTTTGCCCTGTCCCGCAGCCTAAATCCACAGCCAGCTGATGGGGCTTTCCTTTCTGTGAAAATTGTTTTAATCAATGAATATTATATTTGAGACAATTTAAAAGATCAAATGTAAATTACTTAAGTAAAAATGTTCCGTTAACTCTAGTTTAATTCTGTTAAACTAGAATTACTGAAATGAAAACGACTGTAAGAAAAAAAAAACATTAATGAAGCGAAAATGTACAGCAAAAAAAAAATAATAATAATAATAAATAACTATTTAAAATATGCAAAACTATAAATCTTTGCTTGAGGGCACTTAAGTCAATTTTTTTATTTTAAGATGAACTATCCCTTCAAAAAAAAAAAAAAACACCACATTCTTTTCAAGAATTAAAGCAACTTTAAAATTGTAATAATTAACGTTAATTATTAAATTAATGTCATCGTTAGGATGGGTCGAAGAATGTTTATTATCAAAAGCACAAGAATTATTATAATTATTAATGTAAATTAAGTTTAGCCCTATTATTTTACCAAGATGCATAACATGTAGATTATTTAACTATATAATGTAGGCGATTCATATTTTGGAAGGGCCTTAATAAACGTACTGATTCAGCTGTCGTGCACACAAAACCTCGAACAAAACCTCGCGGCTGATCTTACCTTTTTGTCCAGATACTGAAGAATAAGCTCCTTCAGCTCATCCGGTGGTGCGAATCGATATTGTTGATAGAGGGAGGCATGTTGTTTCTCTTCAAACATTCGTTCAGTCATTTTTCTTTAACGGCAAGTCTTTAGACGAACATTCAGAGTAAAGTTAATTCTGCACTTCTGCAGAGTTAATTATTACTGGATACTGAAGAGGCGAAACACGAATACGAGTTCATGTCAAATGGGTGGGAACAAAACGACTGCTAAGTCATGGTTTTGGTCATAATCGAGAATGACGTGGGTAGGTGGCTTAAGCTATTCTGAATAGCATACTACAGTACTACCCCATACTACTACTACTTCTGTCGTGCAGTATAACAATACAGTAGGCGTTTCAAGAGTCGATTCATTTACGTTGTAGTTAATGTTCATGCGAATCGTTTCTTTAGATTTGTCCGTTTACAGACAGACGTATGTCACTTCATCAACGCTGCTCTCTGAAGAGACTCGGGCATCCACTGGGCAAAGTTATTAAACAACAAAATATGAACTGTAATAAGATTTGCAGTTACGGAAGTCGCCATATTTTATGTTTACTTTTCCCAGTGTCATTCACGAGTTGTCGCGAGAGTTCAAAACGTTTTTTTTATTGCATATTATTTTACTTTTTTTACTACCATAATTCAGTTTAAATAGTCTCGTTTGACGTTTTTATTTTCATTCACTGTTTGTGAAATTAAAGTGGGAAGCTACTTGTTTTTTTACGCTAACGTTACATGTGTTTTTTATGATGGTGAAATAAAACAAATATAAAACAAACCGTTTGTTCAGAATGAAAATACCTTCATGCACTTGAGTATAATATGTTGTAAAAAAATGTTAAAACGTTTTTTTTTTTTTTTCAAGTAGGTCGCGCAATAAAACATACTTTTTTCTTGTTGAAACATAGCCAGCAGAGGGCAGTATTTACACATTTTTAGCCCTTTATAACACAAAATAGATCCAAATTAATCCCCAGGAATCATACATTCGTACAATGTTAAAAAAAATAAATCGACCAAACAACTTCCATATGATAAAAAAAGTCTATATACATGAATGAATAAATTAAAATAGATAAATGCATTTAATCCGTACATACAGGGGCGGATTTAGTGATTTGGGAGCCCTAAGCAATTCTAGCCCTGCAAGTGTGAAGAAAAAACACAATGAGACATTTAAAAGACACAAACATAACTGTGATCTTACTTAATCTAAGTTTAACTTTGCTATGTGAAATGTTTTATGTGCCATTTTCAGTTAATCTGTTTTCAAATATAAAATGATGCTGCTGATAAATACCTTATCTTAAGCAAATAGTCTACAATGTCAGTACTGTATGTTGTGTTTAACATCTGTCTTGATTATTAAAAGCATTCATTTATTCATTCATTTCCTTTTCGGCTTAATCCCTTTTAAAAACATTACAGTATATACTTGTAATAAATAGATATTTCAGTAGATGCAGTCATTCAAAAATTATATAATTGTAAATTTGCACATCATTGTTTCAAAACACGTTTCCTCTTTGCAAGAAAAGCTAACACACTTGTGTCCATCTTTTTAAAAAAAGAAGAAAGGAAAATATATTTTTTACTTCCTCTTTCTCTGCACTTCCTCTTTCTAAAAAAGACAGAAAACACCATGTACTTCACAATTTTGATATTAATGTTTTTAAGTGGATTTTGTTACAGCTCTCAACTAGGTGAGTGTTACTAACCAGATTCTAAATAAACAATATTTATTTTCTTAATTTTGTATTATTTTACTGATTAGTGGGTGTATTCTGTCTGTAAACTGAGGTATGGTTAGCTACAGGAAAATCTGAGTTATCTAAACCAGAACATTTAACTTTAACAATGCTCCGTGCTTTAATTAGATTTTTGATTTGCTGTACATAAATCTAGCCAGATTACTGCAATATTTATTTTTAAATGAACATTTTATATGGAAACAACAATCATGCCAGTACTGTAAATGTCACTGATTAATCCAAACCAACCACCAAAATAACAATTTTAATCTTTCATCAGTCAGTTGCTGTAATAATTCAATATACTGTACTTTCTAATAGTTTTTTTTAACCAATACAGTGTATCTACCAAGGCAAGCAGTCAAGACCAAAGATGAAGGTTGATTAAGTTTTTTCTTTCTACTGTAATATTGTATCTATTTATAAAACAAAAAATATATATTTGTGTGTATGTGTGTTTGTGTGTGTGCGCGCGCATGCATGTGTCTGTTTATCCTAATGCTTAGAAAGGCTGATAAATACAAAATGTATTTGTGCAAAGTCCTCAGCTAATTTACTTGGTGTGTTTGGATTTTGTTCAGCAAGGTTTGATGTTGAACTGTTAAAACTAATTGTTTTTCATATAAAGAATTTACATCAGTTCAAAGTGTTCTGATAAAATAATAAAAACAATAATATCACTTTTCATTATTTTAAATGTAATAAAGTTTTATACAATTTCTCATTGTTGGTTTTATTTCATTTCTCTAAAGTCTCTCCTGGCTCTGATGTGTGTTTGCGCTGTGATGTCTCTCTTCTGTCTGAATTCTCAACACTGCAGTGGACAAAAGAAGGAAAACCAACATCCAACACGACTCTGATATACAACAACTCTGCCTACATCATCTTACACACAGCAGATGAACACAATACAGGCGAATATTACTGCCGACTGAATAAAGATGGAAAAATACAAACTATTACAAATCACACGCTTACTGTCAAAACACGTAAATATTCTTTTTTGTAGTATGACTAAATAATAATATTCTTTCATGTTTTTGTGTTTCCACTCCCATATTTTCCATAAAAATTCTGTAATTTATTTGAATAATATTATTTAATATTATTATTAAATATATTGTATTATTAAGTATATTATTTAAATAATATATTATTAAATAATATTTTATATTATTAAAATAATAACAAATATTTATGTACAAAAATTGACCAAGTTGCTTATTTTCTTTACAGATTCATATAATGGAAACGTTAAGACAAATAAATCTATTTATAGAGAAAGCTCCAGCAAACGTGATGTATCACTGATCTGCAAGACTAACAACAATAACTATGACAGCTGGAGGTGGACGTGGGAGAAGAGACCTAATTCACAGATTGATCTAATAACTGTTAAAAAAGGAGGAAAAGTTGAAGTTAAAGGACCAATTAAACCAGGAAGATTTTCTTCAACCACATACAACAGTCAAGCTTTTACCTTTCACATCTCACCTGTCCTCTACAACTATAGTGGCACGTACAGGTGCATTACAGAAACTACCATCTACACAACCACAATACTACACACCATCAGAGGTATATATGTTTTTGTCAACATTTTTAATTGAGATCGTAAAAGGAATACAGTTTAAATTTGAAGAGATAGCACATGATAATACAAGGAATGAGCCTAACAGGAATGAAAGAACATTCATTGTATACTGCACATTTAAATGATTTAACAAATGTTTATTTTTATAGTTAAAAAAAAAATTGTTATTCCCATTAAAAGAAATCACCTCATCAAGCGGGCGAGGCAGTCGCGCAGTAGGTAGTGCTGTCGCCTCACAGCAAGAAGGTCGCTGGGTCGCTGGTTCGAACCTCGGCTCAGTTGGTGTTTCTGTGTGGAGTTTGCATGTTCTCCCTGCATTCGCGTGGGTTTCCTCCGGGTGCTCCGGTTTCCAGTTTTGTATGAGTGTGTGTGTGGATGTTTCCTAGAGATGGGTTGCGGCTGGAAGGGCATCCGCTGCGTAAAAACTTGCTGGATAAGTTGGCGGTTCATTCCACTGCGGCGACCCCTGATTAAAAAAGGCACTAAGCCGACAAGAAAATGATTGAATGACCTCATCAAGCATTCTACACTTTACTTTCTCTCGTTGTTTTATGTGCAGTGTCAGTAGAGCCCCCTGGTGGTGTGTTGAGGAGTCAGTCTGTGCTTCTCACTTGTGAGCTTTCTGAAGTGACTGAATCCGTGACGCTGGTTTGGCTCAGGATGGAGAGAAAACGAGGAGTGCTGGAAAAACAGAACAGGATAACTGAGAAAAACAACAAGTTACAACTCAGAGTGAATCTGTCCAGCTTTAAAACAGAGCCGCTGCACTGGCAGTGTGCAGTTTTTACAGAGAATCAGCTCAGAGCCCTGGCGCCTGTAATACTCAACTTTACCTCAGAAATTACCAATGCTCCAACAATATCAACAAAAATCATAACTGTATCAAACCAAAGATCAACAGATAACGTAACTGCAACAAACCAAGGTAAAACATTAATATACAGCATTTTTCAACTTCTAAGAATATTTTCAACATTTGATTATCTAAATGTTAAATGTGAGACACTAATACAGTGGTTTGTTGCTGTGTAAAAATGACACTGGTCAATTTTGGTGTAATTATCATCATGTTTGTACTGTAGACACAGAGGACAGTGGTCTGAAGATGGTGATCATCGTATTTTGTGCTGTTACTGTCAGTGTGCTGATTCTGCTCTCTCTTCTAGTCTTTAAATGTCTAAAAAACACAGGTAAGCTTATCTCAGATATAGACAGCAAGTTGAAAATGGTTCATTATGACAAATTTTTCAAATTTTGTTGGCTGCAGTGAAATGTGAAATTAAACATATTGGTACACGTTTTTTTACTTTTTTTCACAGTGTAATATATAAACATTTATTTGTTTGTTTGTTTTTACATTTTTTTTATTCACAAATGAGCTGAGTTGAAATGCAAACATCCCTCTAGGTGGGCCACACTGTATAACATCTAAAGCGTACATTATAAAATGACCATATAACAGCTTAAAATGTTATCTGATTGAATAAAAATGTATAAAAGAAAAACTTAAACGTTTTCTTAAAATAAAATTGATATTTAAAAAATTAAAAACGTTTTTGGAGATTTTAGAAATGAACTAAATTTGGAGTACAAAGTGCAGGTCAATGTGGACAAATAGATAAAGAAACACATTCTGAACAAATGATACTGGTAATGCAACAGAACTGCATTGTTCTAGTAAAAGTGAGGCAGTGTTGTAAAAAAAAAAAAAAAAAAAAAATATATATATATATATATATATATATATATATATATATATATATATATAGTTGAAGTCAAAATTATTAGCCCCCTTTTGATTTATTTATTTTTTTGTTCTCTTTTAAATATTTCCCAAATTATGTTTAACAGATCAAGGGCATTTTTACAGTATGTCTGATAGTGTTTTTTTATTCTGGAGAAAGTCTTATTTGTTTTATTTCGGTTAGAATAAAAACAGTTTTTAATTTTTTAAAAACCATTTTTGGGACCAAATTATTAGCCCCTTTAAGCTAATTTTTTTTCGATAGTGTACAGAACAAACCATCGTTATAGAATAACTTGCCTAATTACCCTAACTTGCCTAGTTCACCTTATTAACCTAGTTAAACCTTTAAATGTCACTTTAAGCTGTATAGAAGTGTTTTGAAAAATATCAAGTAAAATATTATTTACTGTCATCATGGCAAAAATACAATAAATCCGTTATTAGAAATATGTTTTTTAAACTATTATGCTTAGAAATGTGCTGAAACAATCTTCCCTCCATTAAACAGAAATTGGAGAAAAAATAAACAGAAAATATATATAGTGTTACTAGTAACCAGTAAGTAGCATTATTTTTGTTAAACTTGCATGTGTGGAAGTGTTTAAACCATGTGTGCCATGTAACCATATAAATTTCTTTCGCTCACACCTAGTGTAATGTTTCAGTTGATGTAGATACAGGCAGTGGATTCAAATCACAAGATGACGATGACAACATCCATTATGCTTCAGTGACAGTAGCAGCATCTAATCAGGGTAAACCAAATAAAAACTCTATCAGTTGAGAAATCCATGTTGAATATATGACTGTAATATTTTTTTTCCAGGAGCTGACAGATGTCATGCAAGTTCAGAGGTCAGCAATGAAACACTTTTTGTTAGAAATATGCCAGAATGTCATTCTGATTTGAGTGTTCAATTCCAATTTTATGTCTCAATATTTACAGGTGTTGGACAATAATGCGGGGGTCATCTACTCAGCTATTAAAGTACAGTGAGCTTTTTTTAAGCAAAACTTTACATCTTTTTTTATTCATATTGTTTTTTTTCATTATTGAATAGAGTTTATTATTGAATGTAAGGATCAAAATATTTTTAATAAAAAATAGCATGTTCTTTTTTCCATTGTAACATAATAAAAGACTAATGAACCATGTGATCTTTGGGTTTAATTTGCATGAGAAGCACAGATGCCACACGCACACATGCACACACACAATCTCTGGGTATAATCTGATCAACATACATTACAGAAGGAAACCTGTGTGTGGTTTTATGACACACAACTGTGTTAAATATAGCACAGTATTTCCTGTAATGAAAAAGCTAAGAAAAAAGTCAACTTACCAAAAGTCTAAAAATTTAGAATTTTTTTTCTTTTAAATATATAAAAATATTTAAATAAAAGCATTTCAAATAATAAAATATCCAAAAAAAGGAAATGCTAAATTATTACATTGCTATGTGCTTTACAGCCTAAATGTATATTATTTTGAGATGTGTAAAGTCACAGACATTTAGCTGTGTAGTGGAAAAAATTGTTAATAATAATTATTTTTAATAATATATTTTTCATTGTAATTTAATCACCTCATTGATGCATTCATTCACAAACCATTCAGTATTTTTAAGTAAATTTAATACATTCCTTCAGGAAGAATGTATTAAATTGATTAAAAAATGGGAATAAAAATATTTGTAATGTTAATCAAAATCAGAATGAGCTTTATTCAACAATTGTGCGCAAACACACAAGGAACTCAGGGTACATACATACATACAGGTATCAACACATGAACACAGAAGGGCATTTAAATAAGTGAAAAATAATAATAAAAATATATTTACACACTTTTTTATAAATATACAATAAAATGTTTCTTACACATCAAATATGAAGCATATTAGATTGATTTTATGCAGGATCGTGTGAAACTGAAGAGAGCCCTCAATATCAGTAAATTAATTCATTAATTTTATTTTCGGCTTTAGTCCTTGTATTAATCTGGGGTCGCCACAGCGGAATAAACTGCCAACTCATACAGCACGTTTTTACACCCTTCCAGCCGCAACCCATCTCTGGGAAACATCCATACACACTCGTTCACACTCATACACTATGAACAATTTAGCCTACCCAATTCACCTGTACTGCATGTCTTGGGACTGTGGGGGAAATTGGAGCACCCAGGGGAAACCCAAGTGAACGCAGGGAGATTAGGCAAACTCCACACAGAAACGCCAACTGACCCAGCCGAGGCCTGAACCAGCAACCTTTTTGCAGGCAGGCGACACCACTACCTACTGCGCCACTGCGTCGCCAGATCAGTAAATTCAGTTTAGTAAACCCTTACTCTTCTCTGATGATGAGCTACATGAGCGAATATATTATGTATATACAGCTGCTTAAACCAACACATAGAAATAAGATTTTAAAAGACTTGTATTCATGTGTACATAATTCAAATAGAAACACAGGAAAATAAAATTGTACTTTAGTACAGAACTTTTATGCATGTACATTTTATCTAAAATGTTCACAGACAAATTTCTTAGTAATGCACTGCTCAGGTAAAGTTAGAAAAATAAAGTGAATATTTCCTGTTTGAATTCTGTGCAATATTTGCTTGAATGAAGAATCATGTATTTTAAAAATATTATTTGAATAAGTAAATCTGTTTAATAAATCTTTTGTTTAAATGTACCAAAATACATTGCCTATATTCACTGAGAAATGTATAAAAATATATATTTTCAAAATGGGCTGTACTCAATTATGCTGAGCATTTTTTTTGAAACTGGTAATATACTGTAATTGTGCTAATAGACTAGCTGCTTGTGTGTCTCTTATTTGAAATGGTTGTTTCCTTCAGAAAGAAAGAAAACCAACGTCCAACAGCACACTGATATACAACAATTCTGTCTAAATCATCTTACACAGTAAACAAACACAATATAGGGGTATATTAGTGCAGACTGACTGAAGACGGAGGAATACAAACTGTTAGAAATGAATGTAAAAAGTATGCATACATTTGGTATGCCTAGAGAATAATAATGTAATAATCCTAATCTAGTTTAGGATTAATTATGTATTAAGTTGAATTGAAAATTATTATCCCTCTGATAATAATTATGTTGAATGAAAATGACATTTATTTTTTAAAGTTTCAAATTTAGAAGTACTAACCATGATGTATTAAATGAAATTCACCAGGTTACCTTGTGTCTTTCCAGACTGATATAATGTAGCACACAAACCTAATACGCACTGTCAGAGGTATTAAACATTTACTCACATATGTTTTTATCTACATTTTGTATTCCATTACTTAAATAGCCGTTTTAGCTTCAGTGCTTGAGAGGACACAGTCATTCAGTGACTATTAACAGAAAAGCTAACATTTCTTACCTCAACTTTAATGTATATGTGTTAGTTAATTAATTCTTATGTTACTTTAGTTTTATCCAGTAGGCTCTTTTATTCAAACAGATGGAAAATATACCACTTTATTTTGATCATAAGACATCATAAGCAGTGCCGTTTCGTTTGTTTGTTCAGTCATGTTGTTGACTGAAGATCAGAGCTTCACATGCATGTATATTTTCTGGATTAACCTAAATGATTTACGATTATTGGATTTGTCATTTTTTTGTCAACCACTATTTACAAATTAGTTACAAAATTGCCTCAAATCAACCGCATTGTCTTGTGTGTGTGTGTGTGTGTGTGTGTGTGTGTGTGTGTGTGTATGTGTGTGATTGTGATTGTTTTCCCATATTTAAAACCAGTCATGCAAGTTTAGAGGTTAGCTATGCAACATTACATCATAAACCTTTCAGATTGTTTTTTTGATTTGCTAATGTTTCAAGTCAATCACATACAGTATAAATACACATTTATCTGAAAATCTCAGATAGACGACTGCAGTTCTACAATCATCTACACATGCAGCCCGCACAGTTAAGTTTGGCAATGGAAACTCTTCAGCAGAACATTTAATGATTTACTATTAAATAGATTCAAAAACATCAAATGAATGAATGAAAGCTTTATTTTAGTACAAGAATCAGTTATAGCTGATCAATCTTGTTTGCTCATGTAAGACAATTTCTGTTTAACAGTGAGAAGATTTTTTCAACACATTTCTAAATAGAATAGTTTTAATAACTAATTTCTAATAACTAATTTATTTTATCTTTGCCATGATGACAGTAAATAATATTTTACTAGATATTTTTCAAGACACCTCTATACAGCTTAAATTGACATTTTTAAGGCTTAACTAGGTAATTAGGCAAGTTGTTGTATAACAATGATTTGTTCTGTAGACTAAAAATATATAGCTTAAAGGGGCTAATAATTTTACCCTTAAATAGTTTAAAAGGTTAAAAAATACTTTTATTATAGCCAAAATAAAACAAATAAGACTTTCTCCAAAAGAAAAAACTACCACCAGACATTCTGTGAAAATTTCCTTCCTCTTAAACATCATTTAGGAAATGTTAAAAAAAAAACTCAAAGGGGTGCTAATAATTCTGACTTGAACTGTATATTGTGACATAAGTATTTATATTGTTTACATTTTACTGAAAAGTATAAAATCAGTGTAAGAGAATACTTTTGTCTTCAAGATTTGAAGGGCATAACATTCTAAATATTTTATTCACATGCATTTAATGAAACCAAGTTTCAAAACAGATCTTTATTAAAAGTGGTTGTGAGTTTTAATCAAACTTTAGATCTTTATTCGTGCGCCTGAGTGAAACCTCAAGATCACTTCAACTTAGCGAATCATTTCCTGCTAAATGTGCAAAACACACAGTCTAAATTTAATGTAATATTTTTAAACATTTCATTTAGGTAAGATAACCAAAAAATAATCAAAGCAGTTTGAACCAATACCTGTGCATGCAGAACATTTAATAAAATACAATTATTTTATTCTCACCTTGTTGACTTTGTGGAATGTTTGTTTACTTGTAATTTAACATTGTAACACATTGCAGAACATATTAGTAGTAACCGAGTACAGTATCTTTCAGAACGGATGTTTTCTGTAAAACTCTTTTGGTGACTGATCTTTTCTATGACAGACAGATATCTGAATATTGTACCGCCCAGTAAAAGCTGCTGGCTAGTTCTTTCTTTAAACTCTTCAGACTACATCAGTTTACACGAGGCAGTGGGGGGAAAAAATCATGTCAGTTATATTTTTTAAAACCTTTATTTTGATCTGTGGATTTGGTTCTAAATTTCAAGCTGTTGGTGAGTCTGACATTAACCAACTTTAATAATTTTAAAATGAACAACAATCTTGTCTTTGTACAGAAAACCTTGTCATGTGTACAGTGCAATAATCTGTAGATTACAGCATTCCTGGCATTACATTCAAACTGAAAATCTATTTAAAGATAACAGTTTCACTGAAAACAAATGTAAAGTTTTTTTTTTTTTTTTAAACAATTGGTCAGAAGTGTTCCTCAGGCACTTAAGTCTGAAGTAAAATATTATACGACAGCAGATTAAACATGACTACATCAATAAATAGCAAACCAAATGGTTACACTTTGTTTTGATTATCCGTTTGTTGAATTTGTTAAAGTGCATCTACATGTCAACTAATTATTATTAGATTATAAGTAGACTGTGAGGTTGGGGTTAGGGTTAGTGTAAGTTGACATGTACTTTAAAAGTTTCTTATAGTCAGTTAAATGTCTGTTAAAGGAGCTTATCAACAGATATTAAGCAGACAGAAATAGATCATCAAAATAAAGTGTTACCAACCAATTTTATAAAAACTGTGTATTTATAAGGGATACAGTATAAAGCCTCTGTTTGTTTAAATGTTCAGGAAATGCTGATAAATACAAAATGTATTTTTGCAAAGTCCTCTGCTAATTTCTGGAGTTTTGTTCAGCAAGGTTTGTGGTTTGTAATTGTTAAAACTTGTTTTTCATACACAGAATTTCCATTAAGTCAAACTGTTCAGTCCCCAAAAGAAGGTAAGTTTAATTTCATCAGAGCAAAAAATAATAAAAACAACAATATCAATTTTCATCATTTTAAATGTAATAAAGATGCATTTCTCACCCTATTAACATTTCATTCTTTCAAAGTCTCTCCTGGCTCTGATGTGTGTTTGCGCTGTGATGTCTCTCTTCTGTCTGAATCCTCAACACTGCAGTGGACAAAAGAAGGAAAACCAACATCCAACACCACTTTAATATACAACAACTCTGCCTACATCATCTTACACACAGTAGATGAACATGGTACAGGCAAATATAACTGCAGATTGACCGAAGATGGAAGTGTACAAACTATTACAAATCACATGCTTACTGTCAAAACACGTATGTATACATTTAGCAAGCCTAAAAATAACAATCCATAAAAATGTTTCCATAAAGAATATTTTAACCTAAAATATTTAAAATGTTAATGTACTAACAGTGGTGTATTTAATGAAATTCTCTGGGTTACCTACTCTCTTTCCAGACACGCATAGAAACACCAAAAATCATACTATTTACAGACAGAGCTCCAGCAAAAGTGATGTATCACTGATCTGCAAGTCTAGCAAGAAATATGATAGCTGGAGGTGGACGTGGGAGAAGAGACCTAATTCACAGATTGATCTAATGACAGTTGAAAAAGGAGGAAAAGTTCAAGTCAAAGGACCAATTAAACCAGGAAGATTTTCTTCAACCACATACAACAGTCAAGCTTTTACCTTTCACATCTCACCTGTCCTCTTCAACTATAGTGGCACGTACAGGTGCATTACAGAAACTACCATCTACACAACCACAATACTACACACCATCAGAGGTTTTAATCATATTCTTACTTACTTTGTCAACATTTTATACTGTATGGAGCTCTTTAAAGGGATAACTAATTTTCAATTCAACTTAAGCAAATGTACAGTGCAGGCACAATTTAATTAAAAGAACTTGATAGTGAGGCTTATATTCTCACAACATCTTTAGGTCCTTTAATATGTATTTTTGCTTGTTTCTACTGAACAAAATAAATGATTTACATCTGATCTTTGAACATGCAAATCCATTGTTTTATAAATGCATTATGTGCAAAAATCTGCTGTTGATTTCAGTGTCAGTAGAGCCCCCTGGTGTTGTGTCGAGGAATCAGTCTGTGCTTCTCACCTGTGAGCTTTCTGAAGTGACTGAATCAGTGACGCTGGTTTGGCTCAGGATGGAGAGAAACAGAGGAGTGCTGGAACAACAGAAAATGATGACTGAGAAAAACAACAAATTGCATCTCACACTGAATCTCTCCAGCTATCAAACAGAGTCGCTGCACTGGCAGTGTGCAGTTTTTACAGAGAATCAGCTCAGAGCTCTGGCGCCTGTAATAGTCAGCTTTACCTCTAATGCTCCAACAATATCACCAAAAAATTCAACTGCAACAAACCGAGGTAATATCAGTACACAATTCACCTACTTGTATTGACTGGGGTCACTCAAGCACGTCGCTCGCACACACATTTTGGTGGGCTATTTGTGGTTTATAGGGACTATTTGCGTAAAGTAATTTATACAGTAATAATCGCTAGTTCTATGGCCTTACCCCACACATACTCCTAAACCCAATCCTCACAGGAAACTATATTGAATTACATCATGTCCTTGTCAACCACTGTATAAAAAACCCTTGTTGTGATTGTGGTAAAAATGACTAAAATTGAAAAGAAATGTAACAAACAAACAAACAAACAAACAAACAAACAAACAAAACAAAAATATTTTTTGTCAGATAAGTTTTATTGAAGATGCAGATTCAGAAAGAATAGGATTCTCTGTTTTACATATTTTGTCCACATATAACATAGTAACTTTTTTACTTTAAAGTAAAAAAAAAAAAAAAAAACGAAAATCATAAAAAAAAAAAAAAAAACACCTAACAAGCCAACTTGTTACAAAGACCTGCTTGAACAACAGGGTACGATAAAGCATTTTTATTACAAATATGGTATTATTATATTAGGACAAAGCACATGAAAACATTACAGAATTGATGCATTATTCCACAAAGCTTTTTTCAAGGCAACAGATAAAAGGATTCCAATTTTTTTCAAGTTGTTTGAGTTTCACTTCAACACCTTGGAAAGCACTTCAGAAACTTCAAAAATTCCATTCCAATAATTCTGTATCTTAAAACAAAAAATAAAGCTGCGAGTTAGATCCGCATCAAATGAATTACATTCGTCGCAAAGAGGTGAAATATTTAGCAAGATTCTGTCACTTTTTTTTTTGAATAATGTATGAATTATTTTAAACTAAATAAGACAATGTCTAGAATTAATAGAGTATTTATTAATACCCTCCAAACCAGATGGCCACATTTCTTCCAAAGTTTGCACTCACAATTTTTTTCCCACTCTTCTTTAAGACTTTAAGATTTTGGAGAGGGATGCAACATATTGCAGCTGTTCATAAATTATTGGTAATGCTTCTTTACTACCTTTACACCAGTCAAGGCATTTGTCAATGATTGAAAGGGATGTACTTTCCAATGAAGATGGATGGGCATGTGTGTAGTTCCTAATCTGTAAAAAATAATGGAATTTAAAATTTATGTTGGAATTGGTTAAACGAAGCTAGATTTCTATTAGCGAAATGATCCTCTGTGCACCCATTTCCTTTCATTGTGTAAAAGTCCCATCTAATGTTGATGGAATAAATTGTGGATTCTTAGCGATGGGAGTTAGAAGAGAAAGTCACCTTATCTTAAAATGTTGTTTCATCTGTTTGCAGATGCGATGAATATTCAGAATTAAGATATTGCTTTTAAAAATCGAACTTTCTAAAGCTAAAAGCACCTTTTTATAAAAGTCTGTAAAATTAAACCAAATCATTATAAATCAGAAAAATTGACACAAATGAAAGCCTGGTAGTACAAATATAATAATCCAAAAATATAAAACACAATTATGAAAGGGTGAGACCTAATGTGTACATGTACACACAACACGGGTGTGGGAAAAAAGTTATATTTGTCATGTTTTGGGCAATATGACTCCATCTGAAAAGGAATTGGAAATGTCAATGACTTTTCACTCCTGTTCATGTCTTCATAATGCTGTTGAATTGATTCACATATTTAATACATTTCTGTTAAATCCTAAATTTAATGATTTAAAAAAAATATTTGGTTAATTTAAATAAATACCATGCAACGACAATTCTTTTCTTTAAAAAACATTTTTGGCTTTGTTTATTTTTCTTTTTTTTCTAAGAGACACTTTAAAACACATAAAAAGGACATTTGTATTTATTTGTACATTTAAATCTGAAGTCACAAACGTTGAGAAAGTTTGATGAACTTGAGATAATTAAAATAACATTATCTGATGCCTACATTTGAAGACAAAGATGAGTCCAATATATATAATACATTTTGGGGTCACACTAACCCCAAACAGAACAAATGACAACCAAACTAAGCAGAGCATAAAGGATAAATGAAGCATAATATATTTTTTCAGAAGTAAAAAAAAAAAAATTACACCAAGACACAAAGTAATGTTCAAGCCCATCTTCAAGTGATCCAGGTACAAGCCAGCTGAAATAAATGTACACTTTTATGTACTAATGAGGTCTGTTTTCTTTTAGCAAATTACACAAAAATTACAGTATCCACTGTGTTGAGTTTGTTTGGGATTCTGCTTGGAGCTCTTTCGTATTACCTCTACAGAAAACTAACATCAGGTACAAACAAAAGCTGCCACTCACCTTCAGTATACATCTTAAAAAAATAAATAAATCTTATGATTATTTTCATCTTATGTGCATTAACTGTCTGTTCTGTTCATGGCTTTTCTATTCCCCTTTTTCTGTTTAGCTAATCAGTCTGTGCATTTAAGTTTCTACGTTCTCTTAGTTTAGTGTCCGTCTCATTTATGCTGATATACTATGCTGTTGATTGTGTATGTTTATATTAATAGAGTAAATTAGATCCCATTGCCATTTTCTTTGTTTCTTTCTTTCTTTCTTTCTTTCTTTCTTTCTTTCTTTCTTTCTTTCTTTCTTTCTTTCTTTCTTTCTTTCTTTCTTTTACTCAAAGTCTTGTTGTATTTGGAATAATTTCAGTGCAAGCTGATGCTGAGGAATCTGAACCAGTCTATATCAATATCAGTGAAATGAGGAATGACAGAGGTATTTAGATTGATGAAATATATATATATATATATATATATATATATATATATATATATATATATATATATATATATATATTTTATTTTATATAGCAATCGTTTTATATGTGCATTGCTTGCATTTTCATTGAAATGATTTAACTGACAAATATTACCAGTTATACTAAAAAACAAATCAGAACCTAAAAATTGTATATGACAACAAATTTTATGTGTTAGTGTAATTTGGCAAATGGTCTTTTAAATATGTGTACATGCTAATAATAATAATAATAATAATAATAATAATAATAATAATAATAATGATAATAATAATAATAATTCCTTACATTTATATACTCAAAGCGCTTTACACACTGAGGGAGAATCTCCTCTTCCACCAGTGTGTAGCATCCACATGGATGACGAGACGGCAGCCATATTGCGCCAGAGCGCACACCACACACCAGCTGATTGGTGGAGAGGAGACAGAGTGATGAAGCCAATTATGATATGGGGATGGTTAGGAGGCCATGATGGACAGAGGGCAGTGGGCAAATTTGGCCAGAATGCAGGGGTTAAACCTCTACGCTTTTTCGAAGGAAATTCTGGGATTTTTAATGACCACAGAGAGTCAGGACCTCAGTTTAACGTGTCATCTGAAAGACGACACTCACTGTATAAAGTCCCCTTCACATTAGGACCCACACAGACCACAGGTTGAGCTTCACTTGCTGGCCTCACTAACACTACTTCCGGCAGCAAGCTTTCCCCTGTGGTCTCTTATACAGTACTGACCGGGCAGTGCACAGCCCTGCTTAGCTTCAATAGGAGACTATGCGAGAGTTGCAGAGAGCTAACTGCCAGCATACTGTGTAATTTCCTTAAAAAGTACTGGATTGAACAAGTTAACTGGGTTTAGGCAAGGTTTAGGATAATACATTAGATATTACCTATGTAATACTACCCAACGGCTATGTGCATGTGAAACAGAATTTTAAAATAAAGAAACACAAAACGTATAGCTATTCTCATGCAAGCTTTCACATAACGTTTGCATAATGCTGGTGACCTTTGTGAACAAGATTTCTGAAGAAGTTTTATTTTTTTATTTTTCATCCCCTCATTCTAGCAAAGCGCAGAAGTACACTGGGAATCAGAGAAAAAAGCCCTGAAGCATACCATCATACAAGCAGATACAGTCATGGTAAGACCTTTCTTAAGCAGGAATGACATGATGCCATCTCATTTCAACCCCATTTCATAATTGCTGTTTTTTTTTTTTTTTTGCAGAAATAAATGTAAGAAATGAGGTGAGTGTAGATTAGTAAATTAATTAGAGTATATCAATATTTTTTCTTTCAGTGAATGTTGTTGACTAATTGTGCTACGAACAGATTTTTAGCCAATTTTCCCAAGAATATTTTCACTTTTAATTAGTTAAATAATGTCTCAACAGACACCACCGACAGACAGTGTGACCTATGCAACGGTTTATTTCAACAAATCCAGGGTCCGGACTTAAATAGAAGTCAAACATATTAAATTTCTGTCATTCTTTCTTGTAAACTGTTTTCTTTATATACTGTAAACATCAAACTATGGTCTCAGAATAAACAGTTACTTTATCAAACAGCAGATGGTGCTGTCTGATTACATATGAGGACACTAAAGGTGTTGCGTGATGCACAACTCAGTCGTGTCTTTAGTAAACCACTGCAAATATTAATCTGACTGACTGAAAATGGTTGACTGCTACCTTTATTAATATTGCATAACATTTAAACAACTAAACACTCAAATATTAATATGACTTTGCATTTGTTATAATAGTGCAGCTTCATATAGGTGAATGCATTCTGGTGAAACGACCATTTGATGGCACTGTTTGAAAACATATTTGAAATATAATAATAACAATAATAATAATAATAATAATAATAATAATAATAATAATAATAATAATAATAATAATAATAAAAGTGTAAGTACAAAATGCTGTTGCACATTGAAATCTCTCTCTCGCTCTCTCTGTCACTTGTCATCCTTCTGGAATCCACCCAGAAAATGCAACTTCAATGTACTTCAATCTAACACACAAAAATGTGGAGAGAGAAAGAGAGAGAGGAAAAAAAAAACTAGTTTGAATAGGACGTCTTTATGAAGGAGGGATAACGCTTCTCACTAACTCAAGGTTGCTCTGCTTTGTATAAATGCGTGTCTTTATGTAAACGTGGGGGGATTTTAAAACGCTTGTCAAGGTCTGCTAAGTAGAAGCATTGAGTGATGAATTAGAGTATGACAGAATCAAAATGCTCATAAATGATGTTCAGTGAGGAGGCAGATGTTAACAGAATAGGCAGTGTTTAGAAAAAAAATCACAAGGTTAACACGTGCTTGGACTCACATCTTTGTCTTCAAATGTAGGCGTTTGATAATCTTATTTTACGAAGGTTTTGACCACATCATGCAGTAAAGACTTATTACAAGAAAAAACATGAATACGGTCAAGATGGGTAGACTCAAATCCAAAGTCTTACTTTCAACAACTGACAATCACAGCACCTTTTTTAGTTAAGCAAAGCTTTTCTGCTTGACTTAAGCTCCTTCACTTTGAATTAATATGTCCAATTTCATAAAAATCGCTTTATTCTGTCCAACACTCCAAACACTTCAGCTGTTTCTTCATACACACACATGCACAGAAAAAAATAATGAAAACCTATGAGCAACAGTGGTGTAGTGTTTTTTGCATCCACTACTTTAAGAAGTGGTAAACTACTGTACACACTATCTCCTCTCCTAGCTAAACTATACTTTTTTGTTGTGCTGACTGGGCAATACTTGGAGGAATATGTAGACACAAAGCACTATTCACATCAAATGTTATCTTCTGTTGTACATGCTACTTGCAAAATGCCCTGAAATTACACTGCTGTTTATGTTAGACTTGCATAATGTTACATCGGTGTTATAAAATAGGCTACTTTACAACTTCGACCTCAAGAAAGAGAAAAATAGGAATGAGTTAAAAAATAAAAAACGTGCCTTCAAATAAATATAAATGCAAGCTCACATTTAAAATAACAACTGATGCATATATTTAGGGATTTAAGAGAATGTTCAAATGCCAGAATGTGAGAATGTTGATTGTGAGGATGAGGAAGAGTAACATCTACAATATTACCTGTTGGAATATTAAATCAATTTCATGCATGTTCAATAAAAAAGGTCAGGAGAGGGTTTTCTTCAATGTCAAAAATCAGTAATTTGGATACAAATGAATAATTCAATTCACAGAACTTTGGTAATCCCTAATGCAATGCAAGAATTACATTCAGGAGGTGCTCAACAATTTTAATTTTCTGAGTCCAGCTTTTATATGCAGCTGATATTAACAAGTTGAGTTTAGTGGAATTTGTCACTTGTCAATCAGTCCTCCATTGGCTGCACCCATACAAACTTCCTCTTTTTCTACAAATACTCTGCACAACGTTATAAGCATAAGACTTTCTCAATTGCACATATTCTCTGTTCAGTTTTAACACATTTCTGCTCACAGGAAGTTAATTTTAGACAAACAGGTCTTTGCATTTCTATCAGGTTCATCTAGGTCTGCAAAAATGCTTCATTGGTATGCAAAACATATTACACTAAAGAGAAGAAGTTTGGTTAATATCACCTAAAGCAATACAAATACAATTGTTTAATAAAAAGAAAAAGAGACAAAAATAATAAAAAATATATTACTTTTTCCAAACACACGCTATATGTACTCTGTATATGCAGCAGCAAAACCAAGTGTCTTTCTATTTTTTTTTCTTACCTTTTAAAATTATAACTAAATATTATAAGGAGCATTAGTGGTACCAGTCAACCACCGAATATACTAACATTATGACAACTGAGATCTTAAAGTGTGATGTGGAATCATATTCGTAGAGTCTGACAAGCTGCAATTGTTAAGAATTAATAAATTAATGCACAGTGTGAGTCAGGCTTAAAACAAACATATGAATATAACGACAATGAAATTCTACCTTTTCTGAGCTGCTAAAACTGCCAAGTTATAAAAAAAATCATCTTTTTAGTTCAAAAGAGAGAGAAATGTGACAGGAATTTTTTGAAGGAAGTAGAATTTGTTTTGGTCTAAAATGATCATGAAGTAATGAAATATTGACATCTAACTCAAATGTGCATTCTATAAATTTAAGAGTGCAGTGGGTAGCGCTGTCATCTCACAGCAAGAAGGTTGCTGGTTCAAGCCTCAGCTGGGTCAGTTGGCATTTCTGTATGGAGTTTGCATGTTCTCCCCATGTTTGTGTGGGTTTCCTCCAGGTGCTCCGGTCTCCCTTACAGTTCAAAGACATACGCTATAGGTTAATTGGTAAGCTAAATTGTCTGTAGTGTGAATGAGAGTGTATGGCTGTTTTCCAGTGATGGGTTGCAGCTGGAAGGAACTAAGCCAGGACTAAGAAGAAAAAGAAAAAAGAAAATGAATGAAAAAAGAAAATGAAATGAATCAATTAAAGGGTTAGTTCACCCTAAAATGCACTTGCGTGTTATGCTGCAAACTCAAAAAATCCAGACACTTTGATGAGGAAGACAAAACTTTAGTGAACACATTTTTTTTTTTTTTGCACACGGTGTTCTAAAAGTATGATTACAGTTAAACCATTGAAGTCACATAGAATAGCCAATATTTTTGCCTCCATTTCTGCCTCCAATTTTTTCGTCTATGAAGGGTGAGGGAGCTCTCTGATTTCATTTATTCATTCATTAATTTTCCTTCAGCTTAGAGCAGGGTTCATCAAACTTGTTCCTGGAGGGCCGGTGTCCTACAGATTTTAGCTCCAACCCTAATCAAACGCACCTGAGCAAGCTAATCAAGGTCTTATCAAATACACTTGAAACATCCAGGCAGGTGTGCTGAAGCAAGTTGGAGCTAAACCCTGCAGGGACACCGGCCCTCCAGGACCGAGATTGGTGACCCCTGGCTTAGAGGGACTGATTCATCAGTGGTTGCCACAGCAGAATGAACTGCCAACTTATCCAGCATACAGTATGTTTTACACAGCGGATGTCTGTCCAGCTGTGACCCAGTACTGGAAAACATCCATGCACACTCATTTACACACATACTCTACTACATCCATTTTAGTTTATTCAATTCACCTATAGGATATGTCTTTGGAATGTGGGGGAAACCAGAGCACCTGGAGGAAACCCACGCCAAAATGGGGAGAACATGCAAACTCCACACAGAAATGCCAACTGACCAAGCCAGCGCTCGAACCAGCGACCTTCTTGCTGTGATCTAGGTATCTGAGGTTTGGATTGACTTGAGGGTAAGTATTAAGTAACATAATAAAATTTTTTTGGGTGAAATAATCATTTAACATGTATTAAAATCAATAAAAAAAAAATCACAGTTGGCTAAAGTGTAAAACCATTTGATCAGCATTCTTGTAAAAATTCTTTTCAGACAAAAATTTATGTACAAGTTGGTGATGCTGGTGTGGACGGGTGTAGTCATGCTGGTAAGATACCAGTAAAACAGAAACATATATCATTATTACATAATGAAACTAGGGTGTCACAGTGGCACAATCACCTCACAGCAAGAAGGTCACTGGTTCGAGCATCAGCTGGGTCAGTTGGCATTTCTGTGTGGAGTTTGCATGTTCTCCTCGTGTTCGTGTGGGTTTCCTCCGGGTGCTCCGATGTCCCCCAGAGTCCAAAGACATGCGGTATATGTGAATTTAATAAACTGAATTGGTATGTGTGTGAAAGAGTGTGCAGCTGGAAGGGCATCCGCTGCATAAAACATATGCTGGATAAGTTGGTGGTTCATTCCACTGCAGTGACCCCTGATTAATAAAGGGACTAAGCCGAAAAGAAAATAAATGAATGAATGAATGAATAATTAAGCTATAGTTGCCCAAGGGCTTGCTCGTTAAGTTAGTTAAGAATCTTGGAAGCATTACCAACATCCAAAATACAACGTACAGTTATTTTGGAACATAATCTTAAGGTTAATGTGTGTTAGGATGGAATTTAATGATACAATATAAAAAATGATATTCAGAGATTTTTGAAGCAAGTCGGAAATTAGATTCTTAACAGCCGAAAAGGGTTTAGCGGTGCTTTAGCATTTGCAAACGGCTGATAAGGGACGCCTTGGGATGTCTATGGCACCAGATGTCTGTTGTCTGGGTTTCTCACGTGCAGATACATACCTGGGGCATGAATCTTGAGTATGTTGGCGGAAATGTGTCCTTGTGAATCTATTATTCTTTTGTAATAGAACAAGGGTCCTGTCGCTAAATGACTGTTGTTATGGAGAACGAGCCTTTATAGTTGGAGCTTCGCTAATACGCTAATTAACAAGTGCAAAGAGAGCGGAAGACCAGTATGAATACAGAGAACCGAACCTGATCTACGAGTTTAATCAGACACGTTGCAGCATTTTATTGGAGTAAATAAAGTCATGCTGCATTTCATCTGCTTTTTACAGCCACATAATATTTGTACGCCAGCTATATTAGTGCATATATAAAAATTGTGAGTTTCAGGAGGGGAGGGGGGTACAGCATTTCAGCTTGGAGGGCTGGAGTTTAGCTCACTGGCACAGTAAGAGAATGAATGAGAGCACAGGGGATTCTGGGATACGGAGACTCAAGGCTGATGTGTTATGATGGACATGTCGCTGACTCTGACTCACTGAAAATACATTTCCAAGAACAGCACACTCCCATTGGAAGTGAATGAGTCAAATGCTTCTATTAGTACATTAAGGTTCACTTCACATTCAATTATGATGGGTTTTGTTGAAATTGGTTGAAATTGTCTTTCTGACATATTTTCCATGAACAAAATTGTAATTTTACGACATGGTGGCTCTGTGGATAGCACTGTCGCTTCACAGCAAGAAGGTTGCTGGTTCAAGTCCCAACTGAGCCAGTTGGCGTTTCTGTGTGGAGTTTGCATGTCCTCCCAGTGGTCGCATGGGTTTCCTCTGGGTGCTCCGGTTTCCCCAACAGTCCAAAGACATGTGCTTTAGATGAACTGAATAAACTAAATTGGCTGTAGTGTGTGTGAATGAGATTGTATGGATGTGTCCCAGTACTGGGTTGCAGCTGGAAGGGCATCCGCTGTGTAAAACATATACTGGATAAGTTGGCGGTTCATTCCTCTGTGGCAACCCCTGATTCAATTCAATTCAATTGTTGTTTATTTCTATAGCGCTTTTATAATGTAAATTGTTTCACAGCAGCTGAACATGTCAGTCCAGTTTTCAGAGACTAAGTTCAGCTTAGTTTAGTATGAATAAAGGGACAAAGCCAGAAGAAAATGAGTGAATGAATGAAAATTGTAATGTTAGGCAAGAAATTGCAGTTTCACATCAGCACTAAAGGGCATGTTTGCTCTAATGTCTAGTGTTACTGTACATGGAAAGGTCAAAGAGACTATTGTGACATTTCATTAGCACCTTTGTTGTAACAATTCGGGATTTTAAGAAACAATGTGGCTCCTAGTGTTTTATAGGAAGATAATGCTGTGCTGTATTATATTTACCGTATTTTCTGTATTAAAAGCATTTTTTTCATCATTTGAAACATGCTGCCACATTTTACAACCTGATTTATATAATGCATTTGCTGACACAATGTGCACACATTTGGACCGTTGGCCAATGAGAGAGTCATGAGAGTATTTGCTTAATATCAGGCATGCCACACATACCAGCAGTCAGCACTCCACACAGATCTGATCTCACCATCATCATAAAGAAACAACAAACTGAGATGGACTAAATTCAGAAGAACTGTGGCAAAATGGAAACTTGCCGGCAAAGATTGAAAGTCAGTACTGTACTGTATACTGTTCTAGACACTCTTCTTTAAATTGAGAATGCTTATTCTTATTCTGGTGGTTCAGAAGACCTACCCTGGCAAAGGTCCACAATTTGTCCCATACAGGATCTCATTTGTCTTATTTTCACTTCTATGCCATTATAAATACGGAAAATAACCCATAAAAGGCTTTCTGGTGTGACTTCAGCTAATCAGTTTTGCTCAGTGCTAACGCATATTTTTCATGAGTCCAACTTCCAGTGTGCAAGAAAACATACAATTTGACTAAAGAGAAGTCATATTTCGCTATACTGTATTGTTTTAAACTGAGAAAACATTTTACAAATAACTCTTATTCTAAATCTTGAACCCTATTCTTGAAATAAAAAATGACCAATAAAAAGGTGGGAAGCACCAAAAATGGCCCATATTGAAATTGATTTGAATACTGTTTTGGCTATTGATTCCATGAATTTTCAAATGCACTTTTTTACAAGAGCTAGAAATTGTGAAGTTTTACATTATTATTATTATTATTATTATTATTATGGCGGCATGATGGCGTAGTGGTTAGCACATTCAGCTCACAGCAAGAAGGTTGCTGGTTTGAGCCTCAGCTGGGTCAGTTGGCATTTCTGTGTGGAGTTTGCATGTTCTCCCTGTGTTTGCATGGGTTTCCTTTGGGTGCTCTGATTTCACCCACAGTCCAAAGACATGGGTACAGGTGAATTGGGTATGCTAAAGTTGACTGTAGTGTATGAGTGTGTGTGAGAATGTGTATGGATGTTTCCCAGTGATGGGTTGCAGCTGGAAGGTAGTCCAGCTAACATAGTGCTTAAAATGTCACTAAAATGCAGTATTTAAATCTCAAAACAAAATAGAAATAGAGGCATATAACTGCAAAAAGGTCCACTTTTGGAGAAAAAAAAAAGAATTACCTCTTTTACCAGGCTGGCTATGGGCCTGTACACTACACCAAAAGATACAAATAAAACTTAAAACAATCAATTTACTTATTCAGGTGTAAATACTTGTGGCATAATATTTTCACACACTATATACAGTTGAAGTCAAATTATTAGCCCCCCTTTGAATTTAATCAGGAAATAATAAGAACATTTTCAGAGTATGATGATTTCTTCTGGAGAAAGTCCTATTTGTTTTGTTTCGACTAGAATATGAGCAGTAAAAAAAAAAAAAAAAAACTACTTCAAGGTCATTATTATTAGCCCCTTTAAGCTATTTTTTTTCAATAGTTTACAGAACAAACTATTGTTATACAATTACCTGCCTAATTACCCTAACCTGCCTAGTTCACCTAATTAACCTAGTTAAGCCTTCAAATGTCACTTTAAGCTGTATAGAAGTGTCTGAAAAATATCTAGTAAAATATTATGCTCTGCCATCCTGGCAAAGATAAATTAAATTAGTTATTAGAAATGAGTTATTAAAACTATAATGTTTAAAAATGTGTAAAAAAAAAATTTCTCTCTGTTAAACAGAAATTGGGTAAAAAAAATAAAAAAGGGGGTGAATAATTCAGGAGGGCTAATAATTCTGACTTCAACTGTATATAGTCGTGTTAAGAGTGGCAAATTCAAAACTGGTGACACAACATGCTGGCAATAACTACAACATGACAAATCACAATATGAATACCAGGTGTGGTTCAGAGTGTCCATTTACTGCATAAGAAAAGTTCAAAGCTGAAACAATTCTGCAAAACAACTGTTCTGTACTCCCATTTTCCTGTCCATTTCGAATGCTTGTCTCATTCATGGCCATATGCAGATAAGCTGGCTATGTCTGGACACACAAATCTGACCCCATCACTTGAAACTAAATAGAAAGTCTGTCTGAAAAGATCTGATTTGAGACTAAATCTGATTTGGCTGAAGTCTAAACATAGCTTTGTATACCAATGTGACTTTTCTAAACTTTTTTCTCTTCACTCTCAACACTATTAGCCTGGTGTGACATAGTCAGGCGCAACCCGTTTACTGGTTTTTAACCAGTCTGATCACATGAGAAAACAACAATTTTATGTATTGTCAAAACAGTGGCTAAATTGCACACAATCAAATGATTTCATTCATATGAAAATGTATCATTTTTGGAGCGGAGCGGCCTGAAAGGGGTGCCCCTGCTCACCAAGTAACAGCCGCTGCCATCAGAATATTCATCGATCCAGGGTGTTTTTGTTCCAAAAATCTGAGGACCAGGGTAAGGGGTGAAATTTCGGGAGTTTTCCGGGAGAAATGACAAAAAGCGAGATGGGTCTGAAATACTGGAGACTCCTGAGAAAGATGGGAGTGCTGGCAGGTATGGTTTTAACCAGGTTTTTATAAATTGCACAATATTAGAACTCCAAATTTAGATAATATGAATCATATTTGAGGTTTCAAGGTCACAAATGTGAACAATTTTTGAAAGATTCAGATATCATTACGTCTAGGGATCAAATACATGTCCATATTTAGAGACTAATGCCTGATACCCAACAGCAGGTTCAATAGCAGCAGTGTTAGTGAGATGCAGACAGACAAGCAGTTAAGCTAGGACACAGCAGGGTCGATGGCTTGCAGATTCTAGCTCAGAAACATTAGCGTGAATGGCCTAGTGAGACACTTGTGTAAAGGGGTCTCTAAGATGCAGTCTCAAACACACACATAAAGTACATGCACATGCATTAGCTCTGGCTCTTGAGTTCCTGCTGTGAGCCAGGAAGTGCATTGACACACTCACTTTGAGTTCTCTACATTCATTTAAGAGGAAGCAGCCCAAGTACTCTTACTGTACTTGATAATTACTGCCTGGAATATGCAGTTCTAGATTTGGCCAGCGGAGAAATTAAAATGGTCGTGCCCAACTGAGTCTGGTTCTCTCAAGGTTTTTTTTCTTCACTCCCATCAGGTGAAGTTTGTTTTCCCTCTCCGCTGTTGCCACTGCCTCGCATGGTTCAGGATTGGTAGAGCTACGCATCGATGAATTGGCTCTTCAGTGTTTGAACTCTCAGTAATGATTAAATCACACTGAACTGAGCTAAACTGAACTGAACTGAACTTAAACACTAAAACCTGAACCACACTGTTCCAGTTACTGAACCACACTGTTCCAGTTACTATGACCATTTATGTGAAGCTGCTTTGACACAATCTACATTGTAAAAGCGCTATACAAATAAAGCTGAATTGAATTGAATTGAATTGAATAGATTACTGAGGGTTCTATGTACACTGTGCACAGGATGCAAATTTTATGGCCTCCTTTAGATATTTTTTTGGGAATCAGTGTCTCCTTTATAGATTATTAGCAAAGAGAAAGTTGATTGTTGGGTTTGTAAAATGGTGCCACAGTGGCACAGTGGGTAGCACTGATGCCTAAGAGCAAGAAGGTCGCTGGTCGAGCCCTGGCTTGGTCAGTTAGCATTTCTCTGCGGAGTTTGCATGTTCTCCCCGTGTTGGCTGAGGTTTCCTCTAGGTTCTCTGGTTTCCCCAACAGTCCAAAGACATGCACTATAGGTGAAGTGGGTAAGCTAAATTGTCCATAATATGTATGTCCTGGTTCTCCAGGTTGTGGGTTGAGCGTTGGGCTAACTACCCACCCCCAAAAAATTAGATGTTACGAAACACCAAAGCGGTGCGGCTAAATATCAATTTCGATATAAACGGCTCTGGGAGTAAGTAAGAAAGTCTCTGAAAGACCAAAATAAAACAAACCTTTAAACAGAAAGCACATTGTCTAATGACTGCTAGTTGACATGTTGCGAAGCTATATAGTTCAACTAAATGTGTAGTATACAAAAAGCATGCATACTAAAGCTTACAATAGAATTAAAATAACTTCACCTTCCATTTAGTGAGACCTTGGCTTTAAATCTTCTAAATAAGAATATTTAATCTGACTAAATCTTTTGGAAATGTGATTATAGATGGAAAATAATAATTGGATGGCAAGTAAATAAAAAAACAAAAAAACTGCAAGCCATTTCTTTTCAGCTTAGTCCCTTTATTAATCTAAGGTCGCTACAGCAGAATGAACCGCCAACTTATCCAGCACATGTTTTACGCAGCGGATGCCTTTTCAGCTGCAACCCATCACTGGGAAACACCCATATACACATACACAATGGACAATTTAGCTTACTCGATTTACCTATATACCGCATGTCTTTGGACTGTGGGGGAAATCGGAGCACCCGGAGGAAACCCACGCGAACACAGGGAGAACATGCAAACCCCACACAGAAATGCCAACTGAGGCTCGAACCAGCGACCTTCTTGCTGTGAAGCGACACCACTACCTACTGCACCACCGCATCACACCGCAAGCTATTATCTGAAAACAATATTAATATACTATAATAAGTAATTACACATTTGTTGTATACATATTTTCCCCATGTTAAATGCGGCCTAATTGAAGTTACTTAACTTTAATTAGTAAGGTAGTATTGGGGAAAGTAACTTTTGAAAGTAGTGCATTACAATATTGAGTTAATTCCACAAAAAGTAACTAATTGTCTTCCTTTTTATGCAAAGTATGTGTTATATTACTTTTTAAGTACTTTTCCTTACCTAGCTGAGGTTTGATCTCTTTCAGAACTTGCTGCTGTTTTTTCACCTTTTTTTATAGAGAAGCTTTGCATTTAACAGCCACCTATATAACCTACAGCTTAATTTTCCCTTAAAAATGTAGGATAAAATTATATTTTGAGAACTTTCTAAGCCCAGAGCTATACATGGTGTATATAGATTATAAAGAAAGTTTTTTTTTTGAAGGCTACTTTTGAATGTCTTGTGTTATTCAGTAAATACACTGTCCATTGAGATAAAGATTGCAATAAAGTCTAAGGGCATACTCACACTATGCTATCCAAACCGTGCCCAGGCCCGTTTCCCGGATCGTTTGAGAAGTGTGAGCGCTCTGAATCGGGCACGGTTCACTTGGGCTTTGGCACGGTACACTTGTGTGAGTGCAAAGCACACCTAAACCCTCACTAAGAGAAACTGGAGCACCTGGAGGAAACCCATGCAAACGCAGGGAGAACATGCAAACTCCACACAGAAATGCCAACTGACCTAGCCGAGGCTCGAACCAGCGACCTTCTTTCTGTGAGGCGACAGCTGTGTGAATGAGAGTGTGTTAGTGTATCCCAGAGATGGGTTGCGGCTGGAAGGGCATCCACTGCATAAAACATATGCTGGATAAGTTGGTGGTTCATTCTGCTGTGGCGATCCCTGATTAATAAAGAGACTTAGCCGTAAAGAAAATGATTGAATAAAGATACATTAAAAGCACTAAAGTGAGTCTGAACCCATATTTTGTCCTTACAAAACCTGAGCTCACATCCTGAAGTCACACATACTGACACTAGAGATTAACATAGATATTTATTAAACCATAATGGAGCTATTTTAACTAATTAGAGCCAAAATAAGAGGTGTGTGAGACTGATTATGATGAGCGTAACCAAGTCTACTGTTAATATTGCTTTCCTCAATTTTAGTTTGCTCTATTATGAATTCTCTTGCGGCGACAAAGGTTCATTCATTGCACAGATAAAGCACTGGACAGAAAATCCTGTGCTAATTTTAGAGTCACCCCTCATCTTCCACATTTGCACTTTAATTTTAATTTAATGAGTTCACTTCCCTCTTTATCCAGCCCTTATGAAAAATATTTGCATATGGTCATCAATTATTTCAAATGTGCTTCAGTTCTGATAATCTTTGAGAGGGATTTTGCATACAAGTTACATATAAAACTGATGTGTACTGTACTTGTACTTTTTCACAGCTTCAAAATTAAACAATTTAAACACCTATTGTCCCCAAAATAATGTAATATTTAGTTGTGGCTATACCACATTAGTAAAGCAGTGTTTTACAAAATAACCAAAGCCATTCGTCAACCCCTGTAAAAAAGGTTACAACTGTCAGAGATTAGTAGGAGATGTAGAAGCTTTAAATTACTTCAGCACATCTACAGCAACAGGACATCACTAGTCTCTCACAGAACATCATCTGTCTCTCACAGGACACTAGTCTCTCAGGACATCAATTGTCTCTCACAGGACATCATTCTCTTACAGGACACTAGTCTCTCACAGGACATCACTAGTATCTCACAGAACATCATCTGCCTCTCACAGGACATCACTAGTATCTCACAGAACATCATCTGTCTCTCACAGGACACTAGTCTCTCACAGGACACTAGTCTCTCACAGAACATCATCTGCCTCTCACAGGACACTAGTCTCTCATAGAAAATCATCTGTCTCTCACAGGACATCACTAGTCTCTCTCACAGAACATCATCTGCCTCTCACAGGACACTAGTCTCTCACAGGACATCATCTGTCTCTCACAGGACATCACTAGTCTCTCACAGAACATCATCTGCCTCTCACAGGACACTAGTCTCTCACAGGACATCACTAGTCTCTCACAGGACATCATCTGCCTCTCACAGGACACTAGTCTCTCATAGAAAACCATCTGTCTCTCACAGGACACTAGTCTCTCACAGAACATCATCTGTCTCTCACAGGACACTAGTCTCTCACAGAACATCATCTGTCTCTCACATGACATCACTAGTCTCTCACAGAACATCATCTGCCTCTCACAGAACATCATCTGTCTCTCACAGGACACTAGTCTCTCACAGGACATCACTAGTCTCTCACAGAACATCATCTGTCGCTCACAGGACACTAGTCTCTCACAGGACATCACTAGTCTCTCACAGAACATCATCTGCCTCTCACAGGACACTAGTCACTCATAGAAAATCATCTGTCTCTCACAGGACACTAGTCTCTTACAGAACATCATCTGCCTCTCACAGGACATCACTAGTATCTCACAGAACATCATCTGTCTCTCACAGGACACTAGTCTCTCACAGAACATCATCTGTCTCTCACAGGACACTAGACTCTCACAGGACATCCCTAGTCTCTCACAGAACATCATCTGTCTCTCACAGGACACTAGTCTCTCACAGGACATCACTAGTATCTCACAGAACATCATCTGCCTCTCACAGGACATCACTAGTCTCTCACAGAACATCATCTGCCTCTCACAGGACACTAGTCTCTCATAGAAAATCATCTGTCTCTCACAGGACATCACTAGTCTCTCACAGAACATCATCTGCCTCTCACGGGACACTAGTCTCTCACAGGACATCATCTGTCTCTCACAGGACATCACTAGTCTCTCACAGAACATCATCTGCCTCTCACAGGACACTAGTCTCTCATAGAAAATCATCTGTCTCTCACAGGACACTAGTCTGTCACAGAACTTCATCTGCCTCTCACAGGACATTAGTCTCACACAGGACATCACTAGTCTCTCACAGAACATCATCTGCCTCTCACAGGACATCACTAGTATCTCACAGAACATCATCTGTCTCTCACAGGACACTAGTCTCTCACAGGACATCACTAGTCTCTCACAGAACATCATCTGTCTCTCACAGGACACTAGTCTCTCACAGAACATCATCTGTCTCTCACAGGACACTAGTCTCTCACAGGACATCACTAGTATCTCACAGAACATCATCTGTCTCTCACAGGACACTAGTCTCTCACAGGACATCACTAGTCTCTCACAGAACATCATCTGTCTCTCACAGGACACTAGTCTCTCACAGGACCTCACTAGTCTCTCATAGAAAATCATCTGTCCCTCACAGGACACTAGTCTCTCACAGAACATCATCTGCCTCTCACAGGACATCACTAGTATCTCACAGAACATCATCTGTCTCTCACAGGACACTAGTCTCTCACAGGACATCACCAGTCTCTCACAGAACATCATCTGTGTCTCACAGGACACTAGTCTCTCATAGAAAATCATCTGTCTCTCACAGGACACTAGTCTCTCACAGAACATCATCTGTCTCTCACAGGACACTAGTCTCTCACAGGACATCACTAGTCTCTCACAGAACATCATCTGTCTCTCACAGGACACTAGTCTCTCACAGGACATCACTAGTCTCTCACAGAACATCATCTGGCTCTCACAGGACACTAGTCTCTCATAGAAAATCATCTGTCTCTCACAGGACACTAGTCTGTCACAGAACATCATCTGCCTCTCACAGGACATCACTAGTATCTCACAGAACATCATCTGTCTCTCACAGGACACTAGTCTCTCACAGGACATCACTAGTCTCTCACAGAACATCATCTGTCTCTCACAGGAAACTAGTCTCTCACAGGTCATCACTAGTCTCTCACAGAACATCATCTGCCTCTCACAGGACACTAGTCTCTCATAGAAAATCATCTGTCTCTCACAGGACACCAGTCTGTCACAGAACATCATCTGCCTCTCACAGGACATCACTAGTATCTCACAGAACATCATCTGTCTCTCACAGGACACTAGTTTCTCACAGAACATCATCTGTCTCTCACAGGACACTAGTCTCTCACAGGACATCACTAGTCTCTCACAGAACATCATCTGTCTCTCACAGGACACTAGTCTCTCACAGGACACTAGTCTCTCACAGAACATCATCGGCCTCTCACAGGACACTAGTCTCTCATAGAAAATCATCTGCCTCTCACAGGACATCACTAGCCTCTCAAACAGAAGTGTTATAAGTGGTGGAAAAGGGTGCACAGAGCAATGGCAAGTTAGGAGCCCTGAGGTGGGCTCTTTATGTCGCCAGCTCTTTTTTAGTCTCTTCTACAATTTGCTAACTATAGTCGTTTTCTTAGCCATAACTTTGTTGCCAATGATTTTGCAGAGATTTATTCAGGTTTAGATCAGGATCCTGGCTGGCCATTTCATAATTTCAATGCTGTCAGCCTTAAGGAACTGCTTTTATTGGGTGATGAATCAGGGAAGGAACAAAAAGTTGCTGAAGGAGCTTCTAATAAAATTTGCATTCACTTTGCCATGTATCTGAATAAGTGGCCCAACTCCTGCTGCAAAAAAAAAAAAAAAAAAAAAAAAAACACCCCTAAAACCATTACACCTTTCACTTTTACACACTTTGGCTCTGTCCCCAATTTGACAATGAGCATAATGTTCTCCCCATTGGATCTAAATAAATTAAACCAAGTCTTTTCCTTATTTCTGTCGATCAGAGGTTTGATCAGAGTGAACTTTCGGTCAAATTTCTCATAAATACGGAGATTCTGTATGCCAGATCCTTACCCTGTCCAGAACTAAACCTGTAAGCAATTCCAGCTGCAGTGCTGAACCAATTTATGCAGAGGACTTTTAATTTAGCAGTCCCCTGCAAATGATTGGCATGTATAAGGTATGTTATTTCAAAGAACAACGATCTCCACTGCCTGATTAATATACAATATAAAGGGCGTCTCAGATTGCACAATAATCACTGCATTAAATGACATTTTCCCACAACGTGTCTTTATGAATTTCATCTCAGTATTTTCAATGGAGTTTCTGCTCTAGCCTGTTAATTTTGGAGGGCATGTGCATGTAAACAGCTTTTCATCTCAGTTTACGCTTCAACAACTAAATGAATGCTGAAGCCTATTTAACTGATTATATTTTAATTACATTACAACATTCATGCTGTAAAAGGAACCGTATAAAATTTAAAAAAGGTCATATTGACCCTTCATTGGAAGTTATGCAGAATCGGTATGGAAAGAAATTGAGATTCTCAGCATTATCCTGTCTTCTCCCACATTTGTAATCAATTAATCCCACATTAGCTAGAATGCTCCACAATTTGTTTATGTTAAACTGCTTTCACACAATCTAGATCGTAAGAAGCGCTATAGAAATAAAAATGAAATATAAAATTACAGATTTGTTACAACAAACTTTTTTTGCTACTGTATGGCTGAAAGGATCATCCCTTTGGGCTTCATGGACAACCTACTGTCACAAGGCTTTCGTCACTGGAGCAGCTCACTATCTTATCAAAGTCAGTAGCTATGTTTCCATCCGAAAATGTGAATTAAATAATTTGCATAACTGGAATATCACATATAAGACATGTGACTAAAGCAGCATTTCCATAAAAGTAGTCAAAGAGAACAAAATTGTCACTTCCTCATTAACTGGCACCAAATATCAAAAGTAAAAACAGAATTTAGGAGATGCTATTAAATAACTTGTGCCTTAGAAGCAGTATGCCGACACGCAATGAACGTGTGGTGGCATTTTAAAGTATCAGACGCAGATGCTGTTGACAAGTCTGGAGGTCATTAATAATATTATAACACTGGCATTTTAGAATGACCGAAACAGCATTTTAGATGTTTTATAATGTGCTCAGCCTGGTGGTTTGCCCATTCACACACATTTTTATCATCACATGATCTCTTATAACAATATCACATGACTATTTTAATGCACATACTGGAATTTGTTTGGTAAAAGTGTTTCCATCGTAGTTTATGCACATCTTTTCTTGTCAAATAAAAGTTTATCCTACTCAGTTATGCACGTTTTTTTATGCCCGTTTTCAATATCTATGCACATCTTGGCATTTCCATCAACCGTTTTTTATATCATAAAGATAGGTAAATAAAAACAAAGCTAGTGTAAACTGGAAAATTAACTGCCTATTAAATATAGCAACTGTTCTGGTAATTAAAAAAATTACCACCAGATGCCAAATTGACACCAATTACTTTTTAAATGTTAGTTCTCTTATACTGATCAGTGTTTTTCAGATATCTCATTTAAGTTTTGGTAACACTTTACAATAACAGGGCATGAATAATGATGTGCTAATGTCAACTAAACAATTGAACTGACTTTAACTACATCATGAGTCACATGAGTTCATGTGAATAACGGCTGCCCTAATTACTTGTTAGTACATGATTGTTTGCTAATTAGTGTATTAATTACCACATTAGTTTATGCTTAGTTTCATTAACCCATCCTTGACTACTCATGAACTCCTTATGTACGCCCAACTATTGCGTTTACACTGAAAAACAATAGAAAAGTGTTCTGTCAACATCAACATGAACAAACACAGTAGTTGATGAGTAGATAAGGATGAGTTCATGCTGATGTGCCCCTATAAAGTCATGACATAACCATACATTAACAGCTCATGAGTTCATGCTGGTTACATTTAGCTTAAACTTAAAAGTTAATCAATCCTTTAATTACTACATTAATTAACAACATGTACTAACAAGTAATTCAGGTAGCCGTTATTTACAAATGATCTTTTGTGAATCATGTTGTAGTTAAAGTTAGTTCATGATTAGTCCGCACCTTAACTTATCATTAGTTCATAATAAAGCAATGTTTAGTTTACATATTAATGCATCATAATTCGTAACAACACTGTAAAGTGTCACCCAAGTTTTTTATACTGTGCATCAGAGTATAAAACAGCTATTTTGTTCCTGTTAGTTTAATGTCAAATAGTAAGTAAGAAATTGTTGGTTGTTCTCCAATCTCCACTGCACTAGCTTTACTTTGTTAAGAGTTGTTTTATGGTTCAATGACTGCAAAATGTTTGGCTACCGGACAAAGTCGCAGTTAAGCAAAGGCTGGTGCTCAAAGCCTAAAGTGAAAGTGTGTTTCTCATGGCGGCTGTCTCTCTAGTGTCCTGCTGCTGAGGCTGTTATAATGATCAACTGTCAAACTGATGACGCAGCTTACCGGCATCTCAAGAGGTGGAAATGAATATTTAATGCCCTCGGCTATGTGGCCGCATTGTGGAATGGAACTGTTTGCTGTTAAGTGTTACGGGCCTATTATGTGTCATTAGGTGCAGGACTCTCTCTCTCTTTCTCCCTTTCCTCATTGTGTTCTCGTCTCCCCAGAGAATTTCATTCTTGTCCTCCTCCCATCAATCTGAGCATCTTATCTGTGCCTTCAACATCTCCGAACATCCCATTCGTCTGGCAGATCTGCAATTGATTGTTCTTTTCTCTGTTCTTTCCTCCTTCTCCGCACACCATCTTCTTTCTTTCTTTGGCTTGCTGGTTGATAAATGTTCAACGTTTCTTTCTCTACCTTCTTTCGCTATCCTTTCATCCCCAGCTTCTTTTCTCTCATCGATGATTCCCCTTTCCCTGTTTTTCTGTCTGGACATATCTCCTCCTCCCGCTCTCTCTCCGTAATGGATTTTTCTCTGTCGGTAGGGCCTCTGTTACTCCTGAAGAGACTGCAGCAGACATGCTCTGTGGAAATGACTGGAAATTGATTTTCAGTGCAAGCTTGAGCACAGCCAGCTATTAAATGGGAACAGGATCCCTCATTAACATGAAACCTGAGGAAGTTAATGTGGAGCGAACTCTGCGCGAGTAGGCAAAGGCGAGATGCTCTGCTCGGCGTGATTGCAGAATATTGTGTTTGTGGCGCTGAGAGTGAGTTTAGTATGTCTGCTCGGATTGTGTCTGAACACCAGGCTTTCACGCAAGTATTTTGTCCTGTTAGAGCTCATGGTTTGTGTGCAGTCTGACATTTTAGCAGCTCAAAATACATATTAAACACCTATTGTAAGAATATGGTACAAAGAACATGTGAGAAATTGGAGAGTTCAGCCCATAATGACAAATCTGTCATCATCCAAAACCTTTGTGACTTTCAGAAACCTGTATGTCTTATTTCTGCATAACATAAAAAGAGTATTAGCTTTGGTTGTCAATGACTTATGTGTTGATTTTTCCACAGCAAAAAAGTATATTTTTATTGAGAAAAAAAGTCAAGTAACACTTTATTTTGATGGTCCATTTGAATATTAGTAGACTGTTTGCTTAATATCTGTTGATATGCTTCTTCAACAGACATTTAACTGACTATAAGAAACATTTCAAGTGAATGTCAACTTACACTAACCCTAACCCCAACCTAACAGTCTACTTATAATCTAAATCTAATAAAGAATTAGTGTGCATGTAGATGCAATGTAACTAAAATGGACCATTAAAATGAAGTGTGACCAAAGGTCATAATTTTTGCAATGACACGAAGATGACCAAATTATTACAATTATTTTTTCATTACTTGATGATTTGTTGTTTTAATATTCATCACATTTTCAGCAGAAAACAAACAGACATTGTATTATATCAGTACTTTATCAGAAAAATCCATAAAACTTTTTTGATTTTCTAGTAGTTTTTATGGTTGACAGAGATCTACACTTAATCTAGATTTAAATATTAATGACAATTTAAATAACTTCTGTTTTGAAGTTTTCAGTTATCATTTTGAAGTTATAGTTGTCAATATATTCCACACAATTGTAATCCTGCTGTGCGAATAGAATTCTTGTCACTGTCTGTCACCAAAAGCAAGAACTTATTCTACAAACGCTTTCAGTGTATTACAGTAGGTTTACTCTTTAATGAGGTCTATATGATTCTGTTGGTAAGAATTTATGGATAAAAGGGTGCATCAACAGTCAGTATGGTTACAGATGAAAATCACAAATAGAATATGGAGTTGACTCAAATATATGTAATACAAGTAATATGTGAGCCTCTATCAACCTAAATTTTAGTACTTACATCTTTGAGTAAATGCAGGTGTCAACACAGTCAGTGTAAATTTAGCTGTAAAGAATGTTGAATCAGATATAGTGTAAGATTTAAAAATAGTTTGGTTAACTACTTTGTTGCTGATGTTTGTGTATTTATGTTCAACAAGGAAAATCTGTGTACTTTAATTTTGACAACAGGAAAGAAGAGGAATAAAAGATAAAAAAGAGTGAGCGTAGGGATGCA
Organism: Danio rerio; assembly: GCF_052040795.2. Lineage (NCBI taxonomy): Eukaryota > Metazoa > Chordata > Actinopteri > Cypriniformes > Danionidae > Danio > Danio rerio. The sequence continues at coordinate 30,511,390 of NC_141029.1, read as the reverse complement.
GGCACTCTTTGATGAAAAATCTTGTTTGCATCCTAGGGTTTTATTTTCAATAATCCTGTAAATTCAAGCCCCCAAAAACACTCACAATTAATATTACACTAGTCTCAGCCTCAGATGTCATGTCTAACAGATGAATGTCTAATTCATAAGACGTTTCACATCACATAAAAAAAGTCTTTCTGTAATTGGTCAAATTCTGCATTCTTGTTGTTCCTTGACATCTTCAAAGACACTTGAAAACTTGTTCAAAGACATCCAAGAGTTTTGCTTGAGGCATTTGGTTTAATCTAATAGAGGTATTTGTTCATCAGCTAGATATGACTTGAGACATACACACACACACACACACACACACACACACATTATATATATATATATATATATATATATATATATATATATATATATATATATATATATATATATATATATATATATATATAAACACCATTTTATGATTTTATGTTAAAAAGTATTTATAAAATAATAATATTTTTGATGATTAACAGCGTGAATGACTATGTGTACTGGGAAAATCTGTTATTTCATTAAACAGCTTCTTGGTTATCCCATAGCAGGGCCGTAGCCAGCCTGGTCGTCATCATAATGACACATTTAATGTACCAAAATATCTCCTAAAGGTTAAGAATAAAGGAAAATGAATAAATACTTATTTTTGAAATACAATTTTATTATATCATAAATCATTAGAAAAAAAACGGGATCTGATGAAGTTTTAAATGAAAAACTTTAGCCTATTGTAGCCTGTAGCCTACAAACTAGCCAGAGCATTCAACTGTCTTCAGTCTGAATTTGGCTATTTGAATAATAAAAAATTAAATCATACTATTAGTAAAAGAGCTTCACAATTTTTCTAGCCTTTCTTGTAAAAAAAGTACATTTGATTTGATTTAAAATTCATGGATAACACAATTTAGTTTTGACATAAATTTTAATATAGGATTTTTCCTGGTCTTAAAGCCCTTTTTAATGGATTAATTTAACTATTTATGATAGCATAGCAGTCAAAATAAGACAAATGAGCTCATTTATGGGACAAATTCTGGACCTTTGTCATTGAGGGGTGGGTTTTTCCAACCACCCGATATTGCATAGTTACCATTGATAGGTTCAAATTGAGATAATTTATGACATTTACCACTACTTTTTTCAGATTAGAGCTGGAATTCATGTATATGCTGCGATGTCAGTTCAATGTACAGCGTGCATCGCATTATCAGGCTTGTTGCTGACATCTTGGAGTGAAAACAGACTGAATTTGAGGCCGGGTGACCAGGGGCCTCATGTATGAAGACTTGCGTGGAAATCATACTAAAACATTGCGTACGCACAAAGCTGTAAATGTGCGTACGCAGAAAAAAATTCAGATGTATGAAACACTGCGTACACCGAATCTCACGCATATTCTTTTGTACATCTGAATGAACGTGAAACCAGGGGCGTAGCTAGGGTCGAAAGGGATAAGGGGCTTAGCCCCAAAGACCCCCCCCCCCCCCCACACACACACACACAAACATTAAAAAAAACAATGTTCTAATTAACCCTGCTAAAATACCACCACTTTCATATAGTAATCTACTTATATAATAGATTTATAAATGGTTTAATAATAAATAGGGCTTTTGAGTGGACTTTTAACAATACATTTTGAAGCTTTGTGACTCGTAACACCAAAAAGGAAAAAAAAAAACATTAATTATCTCACTTCTCATTTACTAGTCTGTTATGAGCCATATCATACCTCTTGAGCCTCTTATCTCCTCTCCTGATTTGCAGTTTCTGTTTGTTTTTTGAAAATGTAATTTTCTGCATGTCTTCAAATTTGAAAATATGATTTATTTCATAGTGTGAGGTGTTATCCAATGTGATACAAAGCTACAAACATGTTCATTTGGACAGAGTGATTAACTGAGGTGTAGTTTTGTCAAGATACTGGAATTTTTAAATTCAATACCTTGCAAAATATTGATATTCAATAGCCTACTATTTTTGACATAATAACAATTTTATCAAAAATAGTACAAAAAATAAAAATAAAGATCTATATGCTAAAAATGTGTTTACTTCAAATTTCTTTTGAGGGAGATTTTTTTCAGTTTTCCTCAAAGTAGGTGATGTGGGCATTGTAGCACTTTAAATGCATGTAATGCTCGTTTCATTCATTCATTGAGCAGAAATTCCAGATATGCCTCACAAAAGTAGTAGAACAGTCCAGGAAATCCTTAATATAGATGAAGGCATCCAGCTATTGCTGTAGTTAAAAGAATGAAAATAAGATCTGAATAAACATAAAAAGGCTTTAACTTATCAATTACACGACTGCGATAATACATGTTTATACAGTTAAAGTCAGAATTATTATTTCCCTTTAAATGTTATTTTCTTTTTAAAATATTTCCCAAATTATGTTTAACAGAGCAAGAAAATTTCCACTTTATGTCTGATAAGATTTTTTCTTTTGAAGAAATTCTTATTTGTTTTATTTCAGCTAGAATAAAAGCAGTTTTACATTTTTAAAAAACCCCTTGAGGGTCAAAATTATTAGCCCCTTTAAGCTACATTGTTTTCTGATAGTCTACAGAACAAACCATCGTTATACAATAACTTGCCTAATTACCCTAACCTGCCTTTAAAGCCTTTAAATGTAACTTTAAGCTGTATAGAAGTGTCTTGAAAAATGTCTAGTCAAAAATTATTTACTGTCATCATAGCAAAGATAAAACAAATCAGTAATTAGAGATGAGTTATTAAAACTATTATATATAGAAATGTGTTGAAAAAATCTTCTCTCCGTTAAACAGAAATAAGGGAAAAAAATAAACAGGGGGCCAATAATTTAACAGGGGCTAATCAGACTTCAACTGTATGTATTCTTCCAGCCATCTCAGGTATTTTCATAAGAAAGTCGATTTATAATCCCCTGCTAACTGACATAGCATGTTAAAGTAGAATGTAGCTATACAATATGCTAGATGCATGAGCTCAATGTGATTTAACTATTACTAAAACAGATGTGATATCATATCTAGATAAATATGCCTAGATATCTATATCATATCTAGAAAGCTAAAACAATTCACGTTTTTCTGACTAATTCGCATGTATGCATTGATATGATGCACATTTTATCGATTACAGTTATTTTATTTAAAAAAAACTACACATATTTTATACTGTGGAAACAAATGTTAAACGTTATCAGTAGTTAGAACTATTTAGTTTCGCGAAAGAGTTGTATTATTACCTCATCAGTTTCAGCTCTTCAAATAATGAATAAATGAAGTGCAGTGGCGGAATTTTTTTAAACATCATGTGACAACAGTGCCACTCCCACCTGCCGGTAGATACAGGTACTGCTGAACAGCTGACCAGACCGGCACAAACACTGCGTGAGGTGGAATGTGCGTGATGTACGCGGTAATTTTCAGCACTTAGATAACAAATTAAATGTTATACACCATTATATATACTTATATATTATATATACTTATATTTTTATTTAAGTGCAACATATTGCAAAAGATCAGGGGCTTTTGACAATACATCAGGGGCTTAAGCCCCCAAAGCCCCCCTCGCAACGCCACTGCGTGAAACTAAGCGCAACATGCACGAGCACAAAACCCCTCCCTGCCTCCTCCCCCGTATGAATATGCAAATGACTCTACTTTGGCAAAACCCAACGAAAAAGCAAAGGCAAAAGCAAGCAAGAAGAGAAAATTTGAACAGAATGTGAATTGTAGGTGCTCCTTTCGGAGGTAGACTGGAGAAAAGCAGTGTTATTTGCAAGTTTGTTCTCTGGATTTAACAACAAAAGAAAAAATAGAGTGTGAGAGTTTAGCTGATGCGGTTAACACAGTTGGGTCTGAACATCGCACTGAGTGAATTAAAAAAGCAATAGTGTGATTTATAGGTGTAAAATGTTGATTTATCATTAACAGTCTCAGTGGCGCAGCTTGTAAGACGCATGTAAACATGTTTTGACATGTTCGAGCATGACCTCGGTTCGAATCCAGCGTTTGATGAACTCTTTCTTCTTTTTTTCCCCGCTACACTCTCAGAAAAAAAAGGTACAATGAGGGTACAATTTTGTTCCTAGAGGGAATGACAAGAGGGTTCCTAGAGGGAACAAAATATATATAAAATATAATTGTACCTTTAAAGGTCCCATATTAGTCCTTAGGGTACAATTGTGTACCCAAACGGGCTATAAAGGTACAAATGTCCAGATTTAGGTTTGAAAGGTACATTTTTGTACCTTTAAATAGAGGTACAAATTTGTACCCTTAAGGGTACCACCCCAGTGACGGGCCATTTGTACCCTAAAAGGTACAATTTTGTACCTTTTTTTCTAAGAGTGTACATATCAGATTTTGCCAACTATTATTCACGAGAATGACAAGTAGGAATCATTAATAAGTCTGTGCATCATTTTATTTGCACATTTATTGAATGGAAATGTTTCTGATTCACGTATGCAAATTCATCTTCAGATAGTGTCATTATAGCAATATGCGTGCAGTAGATAGCTCAGATTACATTGGGAAAACAGGCGACCACTGCAAATTGTGCTTTAATGTTTGGCTGGTCAACTGTATGGTATGTAAACCTTATATACCTGCTAGATGAACCCGTCTCATACAGCTGCCATTGCAAGGCTCGAACACTTTGTAGAGAGGAATTTAACACAACTGCCTCTAGGAGTCGCCAATGGAAATAAAACTGACACGCACAAAAAATGTGCGTACGCCAGCCATAAAGCTGCCGTGAAGCTGCGCACATTCCCACGTTCAGTTCATTGTTAGTAAATCCAAACGTGAGCGATTCTGAGCGTGAAACCTGGCGTACGCAAAGTTTTTGTGCGTACGCAGCATTGATACATGAGGCCCCAGGTCTGATAAACTCATGACAAAGACAGCATGACCGTCCTTCTCGGAAGCACAGACTGCCATGGCGTGACTGCAGTATAACTTGCACGTCTCCCTCATTAACGATCATTCAATACAGGCGCGTGTGCCCTAACCGAAAGTGGGAGATGCCTCTCTATAGCAACCTCACGCGACATAACCTCTCCAATGCAGCCCCTCGCTATATTTGCAAACAAAACATATGGATAATTTTTATCATCATTTGACAGTAATGGAGGAATGCCGCGAAATGTAGCGATGTAAGAATACTGATTTTTCTCTAATAATTTACTTGAGTAAGAGTAAAAGTGCACAAATTTAAATGTACTCAAAAAGTAGGCTACAGGTTACCCAATAATTTTACTCAAGTAAATGTAACAAAGTAAATGTAACTCGTTTCTTCCCACCTCTGTGTATTGGTACTTTTACTTCACTATTTTCCTTCAACCTGCAGTCACTACTTAATATTTTCTTGTCTACAGGAATTAGAAAAACCAGTCCTATAATTCCTGCCCAATTAAATCTCACATAGAAGTTAAATTGCATCTTGATGAACTACAGTACTTCAAGACATGGGTGATTTATAATTGCAGCAAACTGTTTGGAAGCATTAAAGGTGTCCAAGAAGATGTCCAAAGTCTTTACGTGCAAAGACGTACGGGCTGACGTCAATGTCCAATGTTCAACCTAAAATCAACCAAATATCAACGTTCAATGACGTTACAGCTTGACTTTTATATGGACATTACCACTATGACGTCTATCAAACGTTAGATTTTGGTTGTTATACCTGATGAATAAATGTCAGTATTTGACGTCAATATGATGTTAGTTTAAGATGTTGGATTTTGGTAACTTTTCAACATAACCTAAAATCAACCAACCATCAACGTCATTTGACGTCATTATTGGACATCAAAATAACGTTGTCCTTAGACGCTGGCTAAACATTGAATTTTGGTCACCTGACATCACAACCTAAATCTAACCTAATATTAATGTGTTATGATGTTCGGTACCTGCTGGGCAATAAGTAAATGCTCTACAGAATGTTACATTTACAAACATTCACAAACTACTTGTAAATGCATCAACTTTTTACAGCGTAATTCTCACCACTCTTGAGTACTTTTTAAATGTCTACTTTTTACTCATACTTTGAGTAATATTTACAACAGATACTTTTACTCTACTTGTACTAAATTTCTAGGTAAGTAATGGTACTTTTACTTAAGCATGTTTTTTCAGTTCTCTTTTCACCACTGAACATCATTCTGGTAATCTGGTGACATTTTCCTCACCACTGTCACCACAGGCTTGCTTGGTTTGGGATTTGTGGAGCTGCGCGTCAATGGATTTGCTCAGTGTTTGTACTTTCAGTAGGGAAATTTAAACCACACTGATCTAAACTAAACTTCGACTCTGAAAACTGGACTTTACTAAAACTTCTATGTTAACTGCTTTGACACAATCTACATTGTAAAAAGTGCTATAAAAATAAACATGAATTGAACTAAATCAAATGGTCACATCTTAAACTCGAAGCGTGTTGGAACCAAACATGACTAGTTAGTTTACCTGTCAGTCATATGCCCTTGTGGGCGGTCCATGGTAAAATCAAAGTGGTTAAAAGGATGCTCAGACCTTATGCCACCAGTTTGAAAGGTCTCCCAATGCAAGATTAAGTCAGAACACACTGAAGGTTTAAAATAAACCTGCCTGAACTAACAAGAAGGAATGGAAATGTCCACCAACATAAGTGTGCGAGAGAAAGCAAGAGTGTACTTTCCTGCTTTTTGTGTGTTTATCAAATAACTAAACCGCTCACTAATTGGATTTTGCCACAGAAAAAGCATCTGCATCGAGAGAGACGGATAGACAGAGTGGTCAGGAGAGAGAGAGAGAAATGGAGAGACTACGCAGAAGCATTTATAATTGGCACTGTTCCCCCATCTGATAGCATGCAGCCTGAATCAACAATAACAAACATAATGGCTTTTTGTGCACTGTTATTCTTGCCATCGTCTGAATTACATGAAATCGCCCCCCTTCCCCTTCTACCCCTCTTCCTCATGTAACTAATTTGTGTTTTTTTTCTTTAATTTCGTGCCTAGCGGCTGAGTCATGATTAGACTGTGGTGAGGCTATTGTTAGCCGCAGGAGGGGCGCATGTACCACGCTGTTGTCGCCATGCCAACACACACTCCACGGCAACAACAAGCAGCCTGGAGATCACTGGAGATTCTCTCTGATGATGAACCTCAGGGGCCTCCACCCCCCTCGCCGGGCTACATTAATGGACAAATTTCATCAAATGCATCGCGTGTTTATGTTTTCCCTCACAGTGGCCCGGCATAAATCTGCAATGCTGATGTCTCGGCTTTGAGAGGGGAGCTCTGGGCGCATGGCGTCTCTTAAATACAACCCTGCTTAAGTATTCATTGCCGTGATATATGCATATTGGAACGCAGTTTGCCAATTAGACCTGCGACTGTTCTTAGGGGGGGTAATAAAACCTGCAGCTCGCACGCCTGTAGCTGGTGGCGTCCTGCGGTGCGCGGTTCGACTGATTGAAGATCAGGTGGCACTGGAGGGTGTTGGGTTGAGGTTGTCAAGCTTTTATTTTGCAATCCGTCACTCGGCCACCGATCAATAGCCCTCTTTAGACCCCTTTGCTCGCAGCGTGGACATACAGGTTGTGCTTTTTGCACTTTTGGATCCCAAACACCCACAGACAAGCCTGCTATCGTTGCATTTGAACGCGTGCTTTTGACAAAGCATGTATGTGATAAATATGCAATGGATTGGCTAAAGAGGAGTGATGCATTATGGGATGTGAAGTAATGTGCAATTGATGTGATTAGAATAGATCATCCTCGCGCAGGCACGTGGGGGGAGGAAGATGCACGGCCCCCACCGTCCGACAGATGAGGGGTCCCGCAGCCATCCTTCTGAGTAAATGAGAAGATATTATTGCTGTAGATTGATATCAGAGGGGGAGGCTGGGATGAGACAGAACAGCCTTATTCATTAAGCTCTCACAACAGACTTCATCTGTTTAGTGTGGCAGTTGATGCAAATTGTGTCACAGTCAAGTAGCAAAATGGTATGTTTGTGTAACAGGAGTAGACAGGTTCACGTCAGTAATTTAATATATGGCCCATGTGCACGTGAAAGCCACAGAGACATACCTCATCGTTTATGTCCTGTTAGGAGATTACAAGTGGTTGAATGTCGGAGAATGGAAATTTATGCACAGGTCTAATTATCAAAAATACAGAAAAAAAAAACAAATCAAAACAAAGCAGAGCAGACTGAGCATCTTAAAGGGAAACACCACTTAAAAATCGAAATTTTCTCATCATTCAGGGCTCATTCACAACAATAATAAAGAAACAGTTCTAAATATCTCTCTAAATATGAAAGAATATCAGAATGCATGTCACATCGTTAATAAAATTGGAATCTATTTTGACTGATTTCTAAAAAGCTCATTAATTAGGGCAGTGCAATTAATTAAAATTGATTTGAAAACCCAGTTTGAAACATTGCGAGTAGCTAATCACAAGAGGCTGCGATATGAAATATTATTTATGCGTGACTGCCGTCTGTTTGACAGTCTTATTACTAGCCATTTGAGTGAGCACACTTTTGTTCTGCGAAATCAGAATTGCGCAAGTGAACTATGCGGAATGCCCACAATAAAAAAACATAAACAAACAGGAAAGCACGAACGAGTCGGATGTTGAAATCTGCCGCTTCAGAAGCATTAATAGACGAATTATATATATTTTAAAAAACAGCACGTCAGTATTATGGGAATATCTTGGTTTCAAAGTCACAGACACCAAACTAAACCTGGTCATTTGTAAAAGCTGTCGCAGAATTGTTGCCACAGCTAGAGGAAATTCAACAACCAGCACCTAAAAAAGCACCACAGACAGCCATATGAGGAGCTTTGATAAAAAGTCAACTAAAAGTACTGCCAGTGACACTCAATCTAATAGCAAGCAAAGTACAATTTCTGAGTTGTTTACTAAAATAAGTTGATCTTTTCAGTTCCTCTCACTGAATTTTAGCAGTAAGAAGCTACAATACAGATTATTGAGCTGAAGCTTGACTATAAAATTAAATCTCAAATCAAATTGAAATTGCAATATCTGTCAAAAAAAAAAAAAAAAAAAAATCGCAATTAAATATTTTTCCCAAATCGCACAGCCCTATCATTAATAACTGATAATGATAAACATTGACAGTCAATCAGATTCAGGATTCATCCTAAGTAAGAGCATTTGAGAGGATGCAAATCCTCTAAATGCCGTCTGAAATTTTCTTCTAAAATGAGCATTTTTTTCAGACTCCTATGTTTATGTTCAGTTATTTTACTTTAAAGGCAATGAAAAGAACTTATTTGTCACTATAAACATAAAATTACTGAGCCTACACACAAGAGTCTGAGAAAATTGCTAATTTTAGAAGAAAATAACAATCGGCATTCATTCATTGATTTTATTTTCAGCTTAGTTCCTTTATTAATCATGGGTCGCCACAGAGGAATAAACCACCAACTTATCCAGCACATGTTTTACGCAGAGGATGCTCTTCCAGCTGCAACCCATCACTGGGAAACACTCATACACTCTCATTCACACACATAGACCACGGACAAATTAGCTTAGCCAATTCACCTTTAGTGCATGTTTTTAGATTTTTGGGGGAAACTGGAGAACCTAGAGGAAACCCACGTGAACAAGGGGAAACATGCAAACTCCACACAGAAATGCCAACTGACCTAGCTGAGGCAAGAACCAGTGACCTTGCTGTGAGGCGACAGCACTAATCACTGTGCCACCTGCATTTAGAGGGTTTTGCATCTAAACTCTTATTTAAAGTGGCAGGCATCAAAATTTCAGCATGTTTCTGATAAACAGTATGTATGATGTTATCTAATATCATAATTACTATTTTTGTGGACAGGCCTTACATACAATTTTATGCTGCTTTTTAAAAGTGTTTTTACATAATTTTTGTTTGTTTAATGAGGCAGACATTGCCACTATGAGCTAAAGAGTTGGATACATAATCTATTGTTAAAATAAACTATAATAAAAACAACAACATTGAAATATTATTCAAACAAACTAAGTGTTTGTACAGTTATATTACATATTTTTGTTTATATTACAGTTTACAGTATGTATGATGTAACATTTTGGTGTTTTTAATACATTATCCTAATGTGCATTTAGAGCAATAGTCTCTAACACAATTCCTGGAGGGCCACAGCTTTCCATAGTTTAGCTCCAACCACCTGCCTTATAGTCTCTAGTAGTCTTGAACACCTTGATGAGTTGGATGAGCTGTTTGATTAGGGTTGAAGCAAAACTGTGCAGAGCTGCGGCCCTCCAAGAATCAAGTTTGAGAACTATGATTTATAGACAAAACAAAAGCATCTAACAAAATGAACCAACTCAAAAATCTAAATCTAAAATATAAATAATATAATAGTAAAGAAATGATTTTTAAAAAACACAGAAATAAACCTGTAATGCCCTGTTCATGTATTGAATGGAATTCACTCAGTTGAGTCTTATATTGTTTTATAATCAAGTTACTTTTGTCCAAACCATGGGACATTTTCAAAAATCTGTTCACTTACAGCTGCTTATTGCTGTAAATACATTATATGTAATCAATAAAAGCTCAGCTCACTGCTGCATTGCGTATATATCAATGAAAACCATATTGCACAAACAGAATCCCAGACCGCCCTCTTTCTAAACAGCTTGAATGTGCTGCAAGATGTGTTTCAATCTTGGTGTCTTTTTCTTCACAACAATGACTAGAAGCATCTCCAGTTCTCACAGCCATGTCATTATCATGTGGCCCTGTAATGGTCCTCACGCAAAACTGAACGATGTCCTTCGCTGCTGCGTACAATGTCAACAGGATGTAAAAACCCACCCACTGCAATGCCAGCAAACCAATTCTAAAAAGGTTAATTAAATCAGAGTGCTTAATTTATTGTAATTAACCGGCTGGTTGGAATGACCGGAAAGTACTCATGTTTCATCGGAGGAGAAAAATGAGAGAACGCTGAAAAAAAGAAGGAAAAACCTTAAGTGGGCACAAACTGGCCAAATCGTTCAGTGGCAAACAGCATGGCAGACGGTTGGCATGTTAAGAGTTATGAAGAGAATGAAAGATGGCATGTGAGAGTGTTTGCGAATGTGTGTGGGTGAGGGGGTGTAGAAGGGATAAATTGGCGCTTTTGAATGGGCTTTTGGTGTATTTTAGTATTATAGCGATTCCTTTGTGCGTGCAAACATAATTACCTCCCTACAAAGCAGGGTAGCAAACAGGGAGTTTGTCTTCTTTCAAGACAGCCACATTAAAAGGCAAAGCACATCGGCAGAAGTGAGCTCGCAACAGCAGCCCCCACAAAATGAACCCTGCCAGATCTCTCTCTCTCTCTCTCCTGCACTCTTATTTTTTTTCTTCCCATCTATTCTACCCCTATTCCTCCCTCTCTTGCTCCTTTTTTCACGCTCTGCAGATTATCATAAGTCGCTGCAGTGGAGTTCTGGTGTGAACACACCACTTGACCTCCGAAGCCTTTCATCCTCTCTTGTAGTCCAAACAAACCGTGCCCTTCTTCCATTCCCCGACATGCAGAGGCCTCCGACGTTCTCCACCCATAAAAGGAAACAAAATCACCAGCCGAGGACCAAGGAGGATTCAAACAAATCCGATTCAACATACTTCAAGCTGTCATTTTCCACCCAACTACGTAAGAAAGCAGACGTGACCGCACACGATGCATGCACTCAACTGTGTGGAAAAATACAACAGTTTGATGTCTGATAGGTTCTTCAACAAGTCTGCGTGGTGCACAGATACTAAAAGGTGCAATGATACAATACATGTTTGAAAAATCTTTCAAACATGTTGAGGTAGAGATGAAGTTTTTTCAGCAATGACGCATTTAATTGATCAAAAGTGACAATGAAGAGACAATAAGCACTGTTATTTCGAACAATTTCCCAATTTAAGAATCCTGAAGAAAATTAATCTTTCCTCCCCCCAAAAAATCAAGCATCATAGCTGTTTTCAACACTGATAATAATCGGCATAGTAGAACATTTCTTAAGGATCATGTCAAACCTAAGACTGGAGTTATGATGCATAAATTGCTATTACAGGAATGAACTATATTTTAATATATATTCAAATAAATAAAAAACTGTATAACACTATTTATGTTTATGTGTGTGTGTGTGTGTGTGTGTGTGTGTGTGTGTGTGGGTGGGTGTACAGTATATACACAGTATACATACTGACATTTAATTACTGAATCTATTGAAAGCTCTTATGAGTTGCCCAAGGTTGTTTATTTGTTGCTTGAGTTATTGTTTTCATGTCAGTACCAAAATACCAGAGGCTGATGCTTAGTTGTTCATTAGATAGCAATGAGATTGAAAGAAGAACAAATAAGACTTTTCTTATCAGAGACTTTTCAGATATTTCTCCAGAGAACAAGAATCTTGTCTCATCAAGGATTTCTTTAGAAGAGATCTCAACAGTATACCAAACTGTGCTTCGATTTGCCGAGACATCAAAGTCTGAAATTTATATTCACATTTTTGTTTTCCTAAAAATTCTTCAAAGATCAAAGTGCAACTTTATGAAAATGGTACATCATGCATATTTCATGTTAAATAAATAAATGTGCAAAAACTTGACAACCAAAACAACAACGGCAGACTACAGAACTGTAGGTGTGCATGATCAGGATGTTTCTTTATAAAGTGACATCATCAATTACTGGTCTGGCAAGAATAATACAGTTTTTTGCTTGGTTTTGTGGATATCTGTGTGAACAAGGACTGTCTTAAAAACACACATCTATATGTGAAAGGTTAGAAACTTAAAAAAGTAAATTCAAAAAATTTTAGTACAATGCTCACTCGTATATTTTAGAATGGGGAAAATTGTAATGGTCAACATGGCGAATGAAGCCCCACCTACTAGTACAAGAGCCAATCATCGATTGTTATAGATTGACATTTCTAACCATGTGTGCTTTTACAACAGTTTGGTGGTCAACAAACAATCTCAGCAAATATTTGCTTTACAGACATAAGAAATATATCCAAATTAAGCTTAAAATCTGTACTTTTAATTAACCAAGTGCACTTGATAACTTTTTTCTGGAAGAGATTCGCCATCAAGACCAAGTTGTGGATTACTTCAGAAGTCCAATCTAGCAAAGCATTTTCCAGAGGAAAATGTAACATGGCCATAAATGAGGTTGGTGTTGTGATTTCATTTCTTTTGAGTGCACATGCGCATTAGCTTGTGCAACCTACAAATATGCCATTTTTGTTTGATTCGGACGTTTAGAAACAAAACTAATGGGACAGATGCTGTTTAATTTTATTGGTGGTTCCAAATATGTAATGTAATCATAAGCTTGGCAAACAGTTTTAGAGATATTATTAGATTTTTTCCTATTTAGACAGAATGCCCGAGCATACTGTGTTTCAAAGATGGCCGCCAAGTGAAATGACATGGTTAAGCTTAACCAAGAACTAGGCCTTTGTTAAATTAGGGTAATTAGGCTGTTTCTATATACAAAAGACAAAACAATTGCATTAGCATATTTTAAAATATGGCACTTTAGATACTTTCAGTGAAGACAGCTCAAACAAGCAATGTAGTCAAGGACTACACTTACGCCTTACCTGTGATACTGGGATAAATGTTTTAAACCAGTACACTAAGCTTTAAAATGGCTAGAAACTCAGATATAGGTTCATAAAAATGCACAACAATATACACCAGGCTATAATGCATACTTTCACATGGTATTCAGATCGAACCCGATGAGAGCTGATTTCAGGACTCTTGATTGCTAACAAAATGAGCTGAACCCATGAGCTCTGCTGTCCTTCAAGATGACCTTGTTAACATATCAAAGCTAGATGGTCCTGACCTCGTTAGACGCATGGATTCAATTAACGTCATGCTTTTCAAATGGACATCAGAGAAGAACTGAAGAGTCTTCAAGGCGACCTGATCCAATGTCACGCAGAGGTCCTACCACAATAAGCAAGCAAAGGTGTTTTTGTGATGAAGGACCTTGTTGGGAAGCAGCTCTGTGAGGAAGCATTGTGCATAACTTCAAGCGAGCCAGACAGCGAATAGACTCATTCCTTCAGTGTTGCCATCAATCTTTGTAATAGCTTATCTGTTTTTATTTCTCCCCCACACATTCAAGTACACGGCTCGGAAGTTTTTTTAATGCATTTCTATTAGGGCACTATTTCAACATACAGTGGCCACTTTAAAGAGAGTAAGGAGGAAAAAAAAGAGCGAGAGAGCAAGCTTGCTGAGCCATGTGTGCCGCTCCAGCTGTGGGAAATAAGCAAAATTGATCTGACATTGATTTTCCATGCCTGGCTCACACTTTATTCTGGCACAGAGGTAAGGCGGTGTGCGTTTATGTGTGTGCGTGATGGGTTTCCCTTGGGACTTAAGGCTGGCTGCTGAATCAGTATCCCCGTATTCACGTTCACACCGGCCGGTAATGGGGTTAAATGTATTTATACAGAACCACTGACCTGCATCCCGTCTCTCTTGTTAAGGGCCGATTGAAACCCCTGCCACCTCTGTCTTCAACAGGATACGGGGGAATGGAAAATAAAAGATTCCTAACCAGACCTGATGAGTGCTTTTCTTCGGCCGTCTGCTCGCTTCTTGCTCTGTGAAGAAAACAAGGCACAACGGTGCGAGTTCATACTGGCATCACTATTAATAATGGTGGCCATTATACAAGCAAATGGACTGGCCCTTTGCTATTTACTCAGAGGAGATGGCGGCCTGATATTTTGTGCTGATAAACTGGCAGTGGAAGGCTGATTAGAAGCCGCGTGCTGCCTTTATCGTTTAATGAGAAAAGACTGGCGACTTTCTCCACACTCTGCCTGTCTCTCTCTTTCATATTTCTTTGCATTCGGTCCTGCTTTGCCTCCCCCCCCCCCCCAGTTCATCTAGGTTGCCATGACAATGGTGTGTCGCCACGGCAACGGTGAGAGCTGACAGGTTGGTGTAAAAAGAGATACAGCGATCAGAGCAACCCAAGCTACATACAGTAGGTATTGAAGGAGAGAGGGCGAAATGACAGAGGTTTGCTGAGGGAAAGATGGAGCTAGTTGGATGCGAAAGACAGAAGAGGAGAAAGAAAAGGAGATGAGGGGAGGATAACTGACATCTGAAAAGCGGTAGCGAACAGTCAGTGTGCTCCCTTTTGAACTGGAGAGAATCTAAGAGCGCAGAACATGCTGAAACATCTGTCCAGCAACATCAGACAAGAGCTGCTGCTTCACTTTCACAGCGCCGTTCTGTCATGCAAACCAGCGGAAGATTTGAGAGCTCAAAGGTTGTAATCTCATAGCTTAGTATCAGTGGTGTGAAGTAACAAATTACAAATACTCAAACTACTGTAAATAAGTAGTTTTTATTAGGAATTGTAATTTACTAAAGCAGTTTTAAAAATGTGTACTTTTACTTTCCCTTGAGTACATTTTTAGTGCTGTATTGGTACTTTTACTTTACTACTTTCCTTCAACCTGCGGCCGATACTTTATTTTTTCTTGTCTTTGGGGATTAGAAAACATCCAACCTAAAGTCAACCAGATATCAATGTCTAATGGTGTTACAGTTTGACGTTGTGTAGGCGTTACCACTTTAGCATCTATCAGATGTACCTGAAGAATAAATGTTGGTATTTGACGTCAATATGATGTTGGTTTAAGATGTTGGCTCGATGTTGGATTTTGGTCACTTTCTAACACAACCTAAAATCAACCAAATATTAACGTCATTTCACGCCATTATTTAAGATCAAAATAATGTTGTCCTCAGATGCTGGCTATATATTGAATTTTGGTCATCCGACATCACAACCTAAATCTAACCTAATATTAGCTTCTTATGCCGTTGTGTGCCTGCTGAGCAATAACTTAAGGCACTACATAATTTTTGTTTACATACATCCGCAACTCAGCTTTTTACAGCGTAATACTCATTTTATCACTACTCTTGAGTACTTCTAAAAGATCTACTTTTTACTCATACTTATATTTACAACAGATAATTTTACTCTACTTGCACTACATTGTTAGAAATTGTATACTTTTGCTCATGATTTTTCAGTACTCTTTCCAGCATTGTTTAGTATTATATGAAACATAAATATCATTAATATATATATATATATATATATATATATATATATATATATATATATATATATATATATATATATATATATATATATATATATATATTTATTAACAGTTTCCTGTGTTTTGTGATAATTACAGGACCTTGATTTTTGGCCAGACAACATTTGATTTTGAATAGTCACTTGACATAGAGAAAGTGACTTGACATTTTTAGTAGTTTTAAAATATTTTAAACCATGATGAATAAAATCTCTTTTTATGTCTCAAACTGCCAATAATAGGTTATTTTCACATGATATCATTGAATGCGTGCGAAATTTAGATGGAGGGCAGAAAATGATTCTTCTACATAGGAATCGCTATCAAAACATCAAATGTTTCTGTTTTATGTTGTTTATAATTGTTTGTATAGGCAAAATAAGAAATGCCGAACAGCTCTTATCGACTTACAAAGGAGGAAAGTTCATGAAACTGACTGGAAAACATAAAAAATGTGGCATGCAATACACATTCGTTTAATACATCCATGTGGACTAACTTTTTTTGAACGCAATAATTTATTTGACAGCACCGACAAGGATTACCGGCCTAAAGCTATGTGCATAAATATGTTAATGTGTTATATAAAAATCAGATACTACACCACCACACTACACACCAAAATCCAGGAGAATATAAAAAACGTACCCTGCCATGTAATCGCTGTAATGAAATATTTGTCTTGTTTTTGAATAACCCATGTCTTTACTGGTGTTTTGGTAGAATAAACAACTGTAATGTTAACATCTATATGTGCAGCAGCGGTAAATGTTTGTTGATGGTAAGTTTGTCGATCGAACAAAAAAGAAATGCCCCTGAGACACAACAAGACAGTTATTATTGTGAACCATTTTTCCCCCTTGCAAAAATAAATAAACAATGTAGACTATGCGTCCGTTGTGTCTTTTGTGTTGTCTGGAATATATCCGCATGGAGAAAATTTTTTAATTTATAATAAACATGTTTTTTTGAACTACATAGTCAAATGTATATTGCAACTCTTTGTTAATGAATGCAACAGAATACATAGTAAACTGAAAAACTGTAATAAACACTGTAACGTTAGTGTAAACTATGTTTATGCATTGCAATGGTGTATAATTGTAGCGTAACTTAGACAACTGAAGCTTATTGAATAATTAGTTTATTCGACAGTTGTGTCATACAACAGCAACAATATAATTACTACGACAGTTTAATTCAAGTAATTATAGTATGCTTCCAAACACTATAGTATTTACTATAGTATTTTGTCATGTAACGTAATAGCTCATACAGTGTGTACCACATCAATGACAGGCAAATATATTTTAGTTCAGTAGAAAACTCTGCCCTCTTCATGTTATAAGGATCATGCCTAACATTTGTGGTCACTTTCTATTCATATCTCCTTTGAAATATGGGATAAATTGCAATAATAAGGACATTCCCCTATGTTTCCCATTCAGCTTTTTACTTCCTGCCTTCCATCTGATTTTTGCGCATCACCAGAACCGTCACCGTGATTGAAAACAACCTATTGAGCTACGTTTTTTAAACAGTTTTTGTTTTTTCATTGTGAATCCACCAGAGGCCGCTGTGTATGTTTTTCAGATCTTAAATTTCTGTCGCGACTCGCAAGTGCCATTTGTGCCTGCTGTTCTCATGCAAATCCACCTGAGGCTGCTATCTATTGACTGACTGACTGACTGACCTTTCCCTCCTTCCACCCCTCCCTAAAACCAACCGATAGTGTTTTTAAAAGCTATTTGTAACATTTGTGGATTGACGATGATGAACACCAGAATAGGGGATGCAAATGCAGCATTTATTTAGCAGGATTGTCATACAGGCAGAGATCATAGCAGGTTTCAAAACAGTACAATAAGGGTTATCCAAAATAGTCAAGCAGGGTCAGGCTATGCGGCTAAGGATCAATACATGGAAGAACAAAGGCGAGGCTCGAAACACAGAAGACTAGACAGGAAAATACTCAGACACGAAAACATTACAATATAGCAAGGCTAAGTCCCGAGGTGTCTGTGCGTGCAGCTT
This sequence comes from Danio rerio, assembly GCF_052040795.2. Classification (NCBI taxonomy): domain Eukaryota; kingdom Metazoa; phylum Chordata; class Actinopteri; order Cypriniformes; family Danionidae; genus Danio; species Danio rerio. The sequence continues at coordinate 30,493,143 of NC_141029.1, read as the reverse complement.
AAATAGTGAGCGTAATCAGTCCTCGACAATCCCCCGGTAGTTTGTGTGCAATCAGTCAGGATCACAAACATGTGTGGGTGAGCGGAGTACATGTATGGAGTTGTAGTCCATGAAATGGCGAATCTGTAGTCTATTAGTGCTTGTGAGTGTTTTCCAGCACTCATATACTGATATTTGACAATTTATATGTATATATATATATATATATATATATATATATATATATATATATATATATATATATATATATATATATATATATATATATATATATATATATATATTTTTTTTTATTCAAACCCCTTAAGACCTATAAAGAGCGCTATCATTAGAGTAAACAGATGTAAGATTACTAGTGGAAAATCAGGGAAGCAAAACACCAGGTTACACTGTTAAGGAGTAAACAAAATGTAGTCTCACGAGCTATTAGCAAAATATAATATCTTTAGGTTAACTATTTAATTATTCATATAAAATAAGCTACAAAGGACTGCTAAAGTCAAAGCAGTACATTTACATGTATGCATCTGTCAGAGGTCTTTTTATACACTCTTGATTCCTAAAGCTAACTCCCTGATTTACTTGTCTGATTCACTACAGTTAAATGCTACAATGAATCATACATTTCAACAATAAATATTACATGACAAAGAGGATTGATCATCAGCTCGCTCTGCTGTACAACAAAATGTGAATTTAGCAACAGCATTTGTAGCATCTGCTCACAATTATTGGGAAAAGTTAGTCACTGGAAAAACTGAACTGCTAACACACTACGGAAAAATGTTCAATACTTTTAGTTAATTACTCCCCAACATTGGCTCAGCCCTTTCAAATATTGCCTTCCCAGTCTCCATTAGAGGCTACCATCTTTTTTTCTCATCTCTCTCAGATTTTGAGAGGATGGCTCACTGCTTTCTCTGCACTGGAGTCTGAGACAGAGCCATGATTTGATTACACAGCAGATGCACAGCAAGGTTATGGTGCTAAAGAAGCAAAATGTGTTTTCAGCCATGTCCTCTAGTAACAACTGAGAGAGGCGATGTATAACACTTATATCTGGGCTGAATATATATACTACTTCATCTCCAGTATGACTTTTCCATTACATCTTCACTCCTATAGCATTTCAGTTCGCAGCACAATAAACTTTTTTTCCTCAAAGAAACTTTCAGTGAACAGCGCCCATGTTAAGCTATTTCATTGGTTCTACAAAAGGTTTACATTCCTTCAAGGTATCATTTTCTCATAGTATACTATGAGCATCTGAAACGTTCATATAAGGATCTGTTCTCTCAAAACCACTTCCGAGAACCTACTCTACTGTGATTGGTCAGATGGACCAGTCTGTTGTGATTGGTGAGCTGTTGACAGCACAATCTGAATGCTAATAACAAATTCAAGCTCTGGAGGCTTTCTCATCACTTCCATATACAGTACAGTTTTACAAACTGTAACAATGGTGTCGGGTTTTATGCTTACAAAGTAGATTTACTTTCACAGCACAGATTACAGCATCTTCCCGACATGCTGACAAATTGAGCCAAAATCAGCTACTGTGTTTGAGAGGGAGTCAAAGTATTAGCTGCCAACCAATGAAGATCAAAGACTGGCAACATGTACATTGTTGCACAGATTTATGCTGAAAGTAATACTGAAATTACTTATCAGGTCATTTAGAATTGGTTTTTGCCGGCAACTGAAAAATCTGAAAAACCTTCATCTTCAAATCTTAGCCGACTTTTGATATCTGCTACATTACACACTACATAAAAAGTGACACCCCCAAAAAAGCATATAAGGTACATTTTGTAACATAAACTTTAAAGGGGATATATTATGCAAAAAATCACTTTTATAAGGGGTTTAGTCAGCCTCTGATGGTAATGATTAATTAATTATATATTTTTTATAATCAAATCAGATAAAAAGAGTCTGCACTTTGATTAACATTTTCCCTTTGGACTTGTATTCAAAGGGTGGAAGCCCTGGTCAATATTGACAATCTGTCACTCATCTGCATAAACAGCCCTTAGTGAGAACAGCTATTTTAAACCATTTGAAAGCAACAGTTACCAAAACGGCACAATTTAGATCAAAACCTAAAAGAGGCAGTTTCAAAGAGTAATAAAACTTTATTCATGGGGTATTTTGAGCAGAAACTTCATGTACATACACACACCAGGGACATCAGAGACTTATTATACATCTTGTAAAAATTTGCATATTATGCCAACTTATCCAGCATATGTTTTACGCAGTGGATGCCTTTCCAGCCGCAACCCACCTCTGGGAAACATATACACTCTCATTCACTCATAATGAAATGGCAACTTTACCTTACTCAATTCACCTATACCACATGTCATTGGACTTGTGGGGGGAAACTGGAGCACCCAGAGGAAATCCACATGAACACAAGGAAACTCCACACAGAAACTGACCCAGCAAAGGCTTGAAACTGCGACCTTCTTGCTGTGAGGCAACAGCGATACCCACTGCGCCACCGACAATCGCCGTACTTGAATCCTGTCATCGCGGTCAACTGTTCTCTGCATCTCATGTCTGCCGATGAACAGGGCGAGCCACTGTGCAAACTGGTAACAGTGGAAAAGCTGTCCACATGAAGGTAATCAGTCAGCTAGTATCGCAAAAAAAGAAGCAGAAGCCGTGGGTGGCCTCATAACACTCAATATTGTTTGTTTTATAGATGAAATGCAGCCATATGTAGCTCTGGCTTAATAATTCACGCTCTCAAGAAATGTACATAAGGGTACGTGTTCACAATGAGCCAGTGCTGATTTTAAGAGTCTAAGCAATCCAGTGCTTAAGTAAAAGAGGACAGAAGGATAACATGAACTGAAAACATAGGGAGGACAGTGTGAAGTTGCAAAGAGGCAATGGAAAGAGGAACAAGTAAGTGAGACAGTAACAAGAAAAAAGGCATGTGAGAGTAAGACAGAATGTTTTGAAAGCTCTTAGCTCAGTCCGGTGTCTTGACCTTGAGCACAGCGCTGAAGCCTCAGGGGCAGACGCTAATGTGGCCCGTGCGGATCAGCAATTCCCACATCACATCACTTAAAATCTGCTTCACGCTGACCCCAGCACAGTCCCTGCAGCATCAATTCCCATAGCGCTTCGCTTAATACCGATCTGTCTCACTGACTTGAGTGCAGTTTGGCTCATCAGGCCCAAACACACAGTGCTAAACAGATTTCTCAGTGAGCTCAGAACAGACCAAATGACCAGACCATAGTAAAAGATTATCAATGACAAGGTGCTTGTTTTTATTCTTTGAGAAAGGCAAGTGGGTTTTTAACCTTTTTCTTAAACTCAGAAAATAATTCTTGGAACTCTACAGACATTCAAAGGCCCTCCTGGTGACAAAATTCATCACATGGACCAAAATATCCTTATTCTTGCAAGTGTGGGTGAAATATTCACCTTATTATTTAATCCCAGAAGTAAGCTGTTTTCTGTGAACATGCAAGATACTTTAGAGAAAAAGTTGTGCATGAATGAAGTCAAAGCAATTAATCTAGTGGGCCCTAAAGATTTTCCTATGGGGTTTAATAACGGATGTTTTCAATTAATAATTAATGAGTAAAATACGGTCTGTGATAAACATAATGTTATTTTAACATTTTGTTTTACAAGGGCAGCGTGGCGGCAGAGTGGGTAGGGCTGTCGCATTACAGCAAGAAGGTCCCTGGTTCAAGCCTCAGCTGAGTCAGTTGGCATTGCTGTGTGGAGTTTACATGTTCTTGCCTTGTTTGCGTGGGTTTCCTCTGGGTGCTCCAATTTTCCCCCACAAATCCAAAGACATGCTCTATTTGTGAATTGGGTAGGCTAAATCGGCCATAGTGTATGTGTAAATGAGAGTGTATGGGTGTTTCCCAGTGATGGATGGTGGCTGGAAGGGCATCTGCTGCGCAAAACATATGCTGGATAGGTTGGAGGTTCATTCCACAAAACATGAAAGTAATGTCAAGCTAAGTTTTTCATAGACGCTATTTTACTCATACCTCTTCAAAAATTGCAAAACCCTGTAGGAAAGATTTGAAGGAATCTATGGTGAACTATTTTGTGGGTTTTGAAAATAGTGAAACTGTTTGCTCTACAAACCTGTGTATTCATAATTAAGAAATTACATTATCATATTATGTGATATGAAAATCAGTTTGTTGTACCAAGCAGTCTAACACCTTTAGCAGTCTAACACCTTCCGGTCCCCGGAATTGAATAAATATATTTATTTTAATATAAAGACAATAAGACTCTTTTTTTAATTTCCTGACATTAGAAGAAGACTCTTTCATCACGGTTTGTAGACATTAAATCAGGATTTTTATATCCATACAGCAGTGTATATTAACGTGTATCCTGTCACTTTTGCCATGCAAAAACAGTGCAAATTTAAACATGCGCACTGTGTGTGTATTCGCTGTGTGTGTGTGTGTGCGTGAACTTTGTAGCTCATGGTTGCAACTCCACAACAAACACATCAAATAATCAATGGTAAAATACTTACTGTAGTATTTCTCACATACTTTACGTGAGATCTGCTTCCTTTATGTCTGTCACTGTGCTGTTTATTTGACACAGCTGAGGCACCCTTTGACAGGGACGTGGAAACAGTGGGTGGGGAGAACTAGCATTAAAGGCACAGGCAACAAACACAACTAGTGTTCAAAGTAGAAAATTCCGATATTCTGAAAGGTAAAATAAATCATCTGATGGGTGTTTTGAGCTGAAACTTTACATACACATTCTGGAGGCACAAAAGACATATAATAATTCTTTAAAAAAAGGGATAAAATAGGTCCTCTTTAATACACCTCATTCAGACCATCAGCTCTTATACAGAGAGACCCATGAACTGATCCTTGTGGGCAGGCACTTTTTTCCAGGGGTTTCAGTACAGCGTAACCGCTACTACGTCATCGGGTGGGCGTGGTCTATCTGTGAATTTGCATAGGTCACGGATCATGCGCAGATTGTGAAAACAGCCGTTTGATTCAGATACCTGATTGTGAAAACAGCCGTTTGATTCAGATACCTGTACGTATTCACAGGGGTTTCGTGTCCAATACCTTTTATATGCAGTACAAAATAGCTGTCCTGATCGCAGGTGTTTCATGTGAAGTCAGTGTATGTTATATTAAACAAATTAACTTAGGATACCTCTCAGATTACATTAATACTGTTATAACTTAAGATACCTGTCCCAATCCCACGGCTTTTGTGTCAAATACTTTATATATCATATACAGTAACATCAGATACCTGTCCTGATCTCAGGGGTTTCATAATTACTTTTATATTAGTTAACATCAGATACGTGTCCTGATCCCAGGGGTTTCATGTATGATCACTTTTATATTATATACAGTAACATCAGATACCTGTCCTGATCCCAGGGGTTTCATGTATGATCACTTTTATATTATATACAGTAACATCAGATACTTGTCCTGATCCCAGGTGTTTCATGTATGATCACTTTTATATTATTTAACATCAAATACCTGTCCTGATCCCAGGGGTTTCATGTATGATCACTTTTACAGTAACATCAGATACCTGTCCTGATCCCAGGGGTTTCATGTATGATCACTTTTATATATATTAACATCAAATACCTGTCCTGATCCCAGGGGTTTCATGTATGATCACTTTTATATACAGTAACATCAGATACCTGTCCTGATCCCAGGGGTTTCATGTATGATCACTTTTATATGTTATTAACATCAGATACCTGTCCTGATCCCAGGTGTTTCATGTATGATCACTTTTATATTATATACAGTAACATCAAATACCTGTCCTGATCCCAGGTGTTTCATGTATGATCACTTTTATATTATTTAACATCAGATACCTGTCCTGATCCCAGGGGTTTCATGTATGATCAGTTTTATATACAGTAACATCAAATACCTGTCCTGATCCCAGGTGTTTCATGTATGATCACTTTTATATTATTTAACATCAAATACCTGTCCTGATCTCAGGTGTTTCATGTATGATCACTTTTATATTATTTAACATAAAATACCTGTCCTGATCCCAGGTGTTTCATGTATGATCACTTTTATATTATTTAACATCAAATACCTGTCCTGATCTCAGGTGTTTCATGTATGATCACTTTTATATTATTTAACATAAAATACCTGTCCTGATCTCAGGTGTTTCATGTATGATCACTTTTATATTATTTAACATAAAATACCTGTCCTGATCCCAGGTGTTTCATGTATGATCACTTTTATATTATTTAACATCAAATACCTGTCCTGATCTCAGGGGTTTCATGTATGATCACTTTTATATTATATACAGTAACATCAAATACTTGTCCTGATCCCAGGTGTTTCATGTATGATCACTTTTATATACAGTAACATCAAATACCTGTCCTGATCCCAGGTGTTTCATGTATGATCACTTTTATATACAGTAACATCAGATACCTGTCCTGATCCCAGGTGTTTTGTTTATGATGACTTTAAATAAAAATAGAAAATAAATATGAGTTATGTTAATTAACTAAGATCGAGAAAGAAAAATTAACCACGATTTATTAAAGAAAATGTGGTATTTATTTGTTTAAACATGACTGAATACCATATTTTAAACTACAAAAACACGGTTAATCTTACCAAAACCATTATTATTTGGTTTAAAATGGAAGTACAAAAGCCCAGAGACAGTAAAACGGAGTAATACGGATTAAAACGAGGTCAGCTGATTTTGCTAATGAAATCTTTAAAATATAACATTATAACAACAAAAAAATAACCTGTATGATTGTTTTTTCCTTCGTTATCCACCGCGGTAGGTTCTTTATCCATAATCATCCTGTTTGAAATGACCGCGCTAAAAAAGAACCTGTACTGTGCATGATCGGTGACCTCTCAGTATTGTTTTTTTTTAAGGGGGCGTTTCCCAAACACCGACCGAGCCACGCCCATTTTACGTCGTGGTAATGAAACCCCTGGAATTTAGTGCATGCCGATCCTTGTGTATCAAATATGAGGGACATCCAAAAGTAAGGTGGGTATTTCAAGATTTAGCGTTAGCCCCTGCTGGAAGCTGTCGTAATTACATCATCTGACTGCAATTTCTTTTTTAATTTACACCCATTTATTCTTAATGAAATAAATAATAAAACAAAACATGATTGCCATAATATCACTCTCTGACTTTTAAATGACAGACTCAAAGACAGATTTTTTAATTGCATATTTCCCTGCAATAGTTAAGCAGCTGCAGTTGACATGAATGGGGATGATAATGGACAGCTTTCTCCAGGTATTATAAACCTCCTTGATTACAATCATTGACACTATTATTATAATCAACAAAGCTATCTAAACTACATTATAATCAATGTTGCATGCTTTTTAAAATTGTACATGGTTGTTTGAATCATTTAGCACTCATCGGAATAAAATAAACAAGCACATGAGGATAGTATCTAAATTTTCCATGAACTGCTTCATTACTGCAACAACAGCATTCGGAGAGACAAGATCGGTTTTAGTTTACCAATAGCAGCGAGAAAAATCTATGTTGGGACATGTTGTTCAAAATGTGCAGATCAAAGATGATTTCTGTTTGGTTATGACGCTGGAAGCAATGAATCAGCCTCACTGATGGTAGAAAACTTGAGAATCATCAATATTCAGAGGAGCTGAAGGGCAGAGTTTTGTAAGTTGAATCACACACGCTGCGGTTTACACACAGCATTGAGAGGAAGGAACAGTGTGAGAAAACATATGACTACAGGCCTCCAATCTATTGTTCTCACTCAGTTTTTCCTCTCATAATTCCTCTCGCTTTGTCTGATTTTTGCTAAATAAAACTGTTTAAAGAAATAAATGACTGAAAACAATGCCTGTCCTCGCTCTTACTCTTCATCACTGCCATAACTCATCTCTAAATCTCGATTTCTCTACTGTTTTTTTAGTTTTATCACTATTTCTACACTCAATTTCAGTCCCCACCGTATATCTGTTGTGGTGTATTGTAGTTGCTTTATTTGTTATGATGCATGGTGTCAGTGGGCTCACAGATATGATGAATGCTACATAAAGACTTAGAGCCTCAGGCTAGCCATGAGTAGTTTGCCACGTGTTTGCTCCCAAACGGAAACCATTTCCTCTGGCCCCCAGGGGCCACGCAAAATCATGTTACCAACCTAAAATGGCTCCCCCCTGAAGCTTTCACCCACCCCCCCAGAATACATCTAGTTCAACAGCAAATCGCTAATAAAAACAGCACTCCCTCATAGTGCGAATCATTAGCTGTGAAAATAGGACTACATTAGATCTCAATACGCTTCTCTAATGTACAGTGAGTATGTGAAAGTGTGGATATATGGTACAGAGTAACACCAGAAACCCAAATCGTATTTACGTTGTATTTTTAATTTGGAGTCCATGCTGTGATATAAACTTTATTTCACTCCTCACTCTCAGGAGAATATACAGACACCTACATCTACTACAAAGGAAATTACTCGTATTAACAATCATGTCAAATATTAAGATTACCGCCGAGCACAAAAATATATAAAATATGCTGAATTAAAGCCAGTGGCATTCATTGTTGTTTTTGGCCTTATTTATTTTTAAAGGGCACCTATGGTGAAAAATCTACTTTTCAAGCTATTTGGAAAGACATATGTGTATATATAGTGTATAGATCATCATACCGGGGTAATATAAACACACCCAGTCCTTTTCTTTCAATTTAACAACATAAAAACGGTGGACCAATTGGAGCGCTTTTCAGACCGACTGCAACTTGACGTAGGAGTGCGTTCCCCCCGCCCATCGAATTGATTGACAGCTGCGCACATTAACATGTCCCGGTACGGTAGTCACGTGTATATGTCAAAAAGACCAGACGTGCGCCAAGCAACCGGGAATAAAAGGTCTGTTCAGTTCGCTAGGATCAGCAATCATCATCAAATGTGATCAAGAGTAAGTTTCACATGTTTAAAATGTTTTAATTACACGTGTGTAATTAATTACAGCGATTTACTTCAGCTTTACTTCATCAGCACAGCCTCGTGTCAGAACAATTATAAAGGAAGACGCGTCAATCCCGGTTTGTGGATGTTAAATCAGGATTATTTTGTACAATAACATAACATATATCCATACAGCAGTGGAGACTAGCCTGTATCTGTCTGTTGTCTGACGCAGCCGAGGGAGGAGATTAAGGCACGCGGGAAGACACGTAGAAACAGTAGGCGTGGAGGACTCGCCTTAAAGGAACAGTACGACAAAACCACCCCCTGGTGGAAAAATGTATAAAACAGGATCTTGTAAAAGGTATAATGAAAAATCTGTTTTGAGCAGAAACTTTACATACACATTCTAGAGACGCAAAAGACCTGAAAAAGGGGTAACCTAGGTGCCCTTTAATGTGTGGACAAATACAACTAAAACTTCATTTTCCTTCAAATTCATTTTTCTTCAATTTAGTCCCTTATTCATCAGAGGTCGCCACAGCAGAATGAACCACCAACCTATCCAGCATATGTTTTACACAGTGGATGCCCTTCCTGCTGCAACCCAGTACTGGAAAACACACATACACTTTCACATTCACACACTCATACATTACAGCCAATTTAGTTCATCCAGTTCATCTGTACACTTGTCTTTGGACTGTGGGGAAAACCGAAGCACTTGGAGGAAACCCACTCGAACACGGAGAAAACATGCAAACTTCACAGAGAAATGCCAACTGACTCAACCAGGACTCGAACCAGCGACCTTCTTACAGTTAGGTAACCACTGAGCCCCCGTGTCACCTAAAACTTACAAAATAATAATAATAAATAAATAATAAAAAATCTTTGTGTTTCATAAAAGAAAGAAAAACATGAAGGTTTTAAATCACAGTTATGTGTGTATTTGTGAGAGAACTACTGTATATATGAGCAATATCACACTCAGTTGCAGAATGCTCTGCGAGGCTTGTCTGAGCAAGTACAAGCAACCAAGGAGGGAAAGCAAAAGGTCAATTGCAACAGTTTAAATCAATGAGCATCACTGTGGGAGCCTGACACAACTGCTGCATTATCATTTGCATAATACGTGCCCTATATATTATGCATCAGCGTCCTAAATCATTGTTTGAGCTAATGTTGCCTACAACCTCTTACGATTTGGAAAATATTGTAGATGACATGCTGAGGTATGCACATGCAATGCTAACATACATGTATATGATATATATATATATAGAAAAAAAAATGTTTAAAAAATGTATAAATGTATTCATGAATTTTTTTGTAATAAATGAAGCTATATGTTATAATTACAAGTAACATTTATGCTAGGGTATGTGTACAGTTAAGAATGGGGCTCCTCATCCACCACCAGTGTGCAGCAAGCACCTGGATGACGCGACAGCAGCCATTTTGCGCCAGACCGCACACCACACACCTGCTGATTGGTGGAGAAGAGACAGTGATAAAGCCAATTGAATATGGGGATGGTTAGGAGGCCATGATGGACAGAGGCCAGTGGGCAGATTTGGCCAGGATGCCGGGGTTAAACCCCTACTCGTTTTCGAAGGACATCCTGGGATTTTTAACGACCACAGAGGGTCAGGACCTCAGTTTAACGTCTCATCCGAAAGACGGCGATCACTGAGCAGTATAGCGTCCCGTCACTATACTGGGGCATTAGGACCCACACAGACCGCAGGTTGGGCGCCCCCTGCTGGCCTCACTAACACCACTTCCGGCAGCAACCTAGCTTTCCCCTGTTGTCTCCCATCCAGGTACTGACCGGGCGCAGCCCTGCTTAGCTTCAGTGGGCGACCATGTGAGAGTTACAGAGAATATTATAGTCAGTTAAATGTCCGTTGAAAGAGCACTATCAAAAGATATTAAGCAGACAGAATACTCAAATGAACCATCAAAATAAAGTGTTACCATACATTAAAATGTATTTTGAAATAAAATATCAAATACCTCAATTTTACGTGTATCAAAATATATAAAAAATACAGCAGCTACAAGTATCAAAATAAAATAATGTATTTTGTATTTTGAAAATACTACAAAATACTTTTACATGGTAAAATAACATAACATTTCTAACCATATCAACCTTCTAGACATATTGGATCGATCCCTTCATCATTAAATTGACCCAGTGAAGCAGACAATGTTTAACAGCAACAGCGTTTCTTAAAAGTCAGCTTCTCTGTCAACTCATTCACCTCTACTGTACGTGAGGAGGTATTCATAAACTTTTGTTTCACACTCATTTTAGTATACATTTTGTACAAATTTCATACAGACATACAGACAGTCCTGTCTTGGAGAAGAGCTCTTTAATCACTGTAAAAACCATGATATGCAGATGAGTTGGAATATAGTATCTCTTCATTCTGTTTCGATCCATTGCCTGGCCAGTAAAATTGCAATAATCTCTTAACAGTCTTCTATTTTGAAAAGGGTTATATATGCAGAGGTTATATCATTTTTTTTTCATGTACTTTTTTTTAAATAAATAATTTTATTATTTTTTTGCAATTAAAATACTCTATACTTAATGTAAAAACATGATTTCTGAAAACTGCTAAAAAAGTTCATGCATGCACTTTGAAGTGTTTGAGGACTAATTTGTTGGTCCATACCGAAATGAAAAGCCCCTAACTCACAGTTGCCACAGGGGAATGAACCATCAATCACTGCATATGTTTTATGTGGCGGATGCCCTTCTAACTGCAAACTAACAAAAAATACTAACAAAAAAGAAAAAATGAAAATGAAATTACGGAAAAAAACACAAAACAAACCATTAAAAGTATTGAACAATAGAATCTTGTTTCCAACAGTTTTCAGCAAAACTTGCAAACATAATCCGTAAAAAACCATGAAAGAATAAGTTTTTTCTATGAAGTCAACAATGCAATTGGATCCCTGAGCAAGTGACGTTTTCCACAGCAGCGCAACATATTACACCAGATTTCCGAAATATAATATTATGTTTTAAAATTAAGATATGGCAGAGTGGTAATTTGGGAGAAAATTAATACTAAATTGAAGCTGACTACGCCACCATGACCACAGGGAGTTAATACTGATTCTTGGTGTGAGGAACATGCATGAAACGTTAATACCCAAAATACAAAACTTTATTTTCCTTAATCAAGTATCCAATATAAAAATCTTTTTAAAACTTGTAATCAACAGCAGCAAATATCACATAAAAGGACAGTGGGAGTTAGAGGCTTACCAATGGCAGGGTAGCTGGTTACTAAACACCAAATTCCACTAAAAGAAAATTAATTAGGCAATTTATAGTATATCGATAGTTTGTTCTGTAGACTATCAAAAAATATATAGCTTAAAGGGGCTAATAATTTTGGCCTTAAAATGGTTTAAAAAATAAAACTGCTTTTATTCTAGCCGAAATAAAACAAATAAGACTTTCTGTAGAAGAAAAAATATTATCAGACATACTGTAAAAGTTTCCTTGCTCTGTTAGAAATCATTTGGGAAATATTTAAAAAGAAAAAAAAAATCAAAGGGGGGCTAATGGTTCTGACATCAACTGTATCTCCCCACAAAGAAAACAATAACTCAATTCCTCAATACTACTACTACTAATAATAAAAATGAGAAGAAAAAGAAAACCTAAATTAACTTAGGAAAAGCACAATAATAAACTTCCCAAAGGACGAGCAAATGAAGAAACACAAAAATAAGCAAACAATGAACACACAATAACAATGTTGTCCTTTATATATACCTGAGAATTATATGATTGGATAAATAAAATCACTCGTGATAACAGCATGTGACCCTGCTACTGTACATAAAGAAATAATAGTTTCCAAAAACAAAAATCTGATTGAATACTGTACAGACTTAACTACAGTAATGCAGTAAAATACTTTTTACAACTGGTGTAAATGACTATACTTTGAGCTTATGTCCCAATATAAATATTGTTCCACTATTATTTGAAAATGCTACACGTACATTCTTATCACTAGTGAAGTACAGTGAATGTAGCGTGTAGAACAATATTGATAAGTAAAATCTTCAAGGATTATCTTCACATTTGCAGGAATGCCAGATAATAACAGCATATAAACCCATGAAATCCCCTGATTTGTCACAAACCCCCTTGAAGTACAGTTTAAATTGAGAATACTTGAGACGCATCCAGGCACATGCTCTGACGTTTGAATCATTTGTCCTTCGTTTCACTTCCTCTCGATTCTCCTGAACAATTTAAGGCAGAAAATCCCATAAAAATAACAATCGTTAAAAAAATAGATGGGTACGCCAATGCCTCATATCTTTAAAAAACCCAGTGGGGCTACTGCATACTTAGAAGTTATCTTGCTTTCTCCAAAACCAATTTAGAGGCAGCATGATTAAGGATATCCAATCACATGGGCTATACTCGCCTGGGGTAGAGTAGAGCACAAACTAGGATCGTCCAGAGAAAAAACAATTCAGCACACAGCATGTATGCGTGCGTGTTTAATCGACCCCCCACCATGTGTTTTGAATAGAAGCGTAAAGCTGTAGCTAGTCTGTGTTTAAAAGATGCAACATATCTACTAAAGACGCAAATCTGGTGCTTGGAGACAATGCAGGATTATCCCAGTATTGTGCGGAGCTGAGTAAGATCAGAGTCCACTTCAAGCAACAGAGACTTCTGGCCGTTTGCAAAGGAAGCAGACAGCTGTCAAGAGATTTCCTCAATCATGCAGATGAAGACAAAGCACATAGAGCTTCAGCACTAATGACATATGCACAAGTTCACAGCGCAGTAGACTGTAAAATGGTTGCTGTAAAAATAAATACAGACTATTTCAATTTGGTCATCTCATTGGCCCATGAACATTACCTGATTGTTATCAAGCTATTTCATAACTGTAACAAGAGGCAATTCAATCATAACTTAATGTGAAAACAGCTATTATAACATTATTTATCAATATCTGGCTCTTTTTGGATTCTCGAAAGCTATAGAAATTAAAAATGTAAAACAGGAAATACGTTGTGACCATTGTTTTGTTTACATTCTTCAAAATGTCTAATTACACTGTTTGCCTTCACAGTAGTTGTAGTATTAACAGTATTTGTGTTTACAGAATTTATAGTATTTACTACATCTTCATTAGCAGTACACTTATTGCATATATTTGTATTATTGCCATTGTTTACTTCGGCCAATTTAAAACAACATGGACATTAACTGCTGTGCTGCCTGTTAACGTGATATCTCAATTCATTCATTCGTTCATTTGTTCTTCATTCGTTCATTCATTCATTCAGTAACTACTATTTACTTTATATTATATTTGCCTGCCAAATTATTAACCTTATTATGTAGTTTGAATGGAAGTGTGAAGCTAAAACTTACTTGTAGCTAAGTTTCCATCCCAAATTGAAGTGTATCTTTTAAAGTTTGCAACAATAAAGAAAATAATCTCAAATGCAAATTAGGTGTGTTCTCATGATGTTGTTAAAGCGGCTAGTTTTGGTGACCTAGTAACCAACAGTATACTAGGCAAGTATAGTAGAGACAGAGGATAGTCATGTGGATATAAGATTTGCTACATTAAAGTTTATTCAACAAATAAGTTTCCATGTCCCATTATTTACATGAACCATTTCACACAAATCCAAACCACCTCAAGTGAGTGTAAGTGTATTTATTTTTTGACAATTGCTATTTGAAATGTTTGACATACTTATGCAATACTTCAAAAAATATTTAAAAGATGCAACATGTATAATGAAAACACAGAGCTGGAACTTGCAGACGTTAGCTATTTTTCTATTATCTATTTTTATTTCGCAAAATGGCATAAAAATGCTTAATGGAACCATAAAGATGCACATAAAAACCTACGAGCAAAACTAAGTAGAAAAAATTTTATTCAAGAAGATAAAATGTGCATAAACTATCATGGAAACACATTACCAAATAATTCCAGTGTGCGTATCTAAAAAGTCAAGTGATTTTTTACTTGCTTGTTATAACAGATGAGTGTGATAGCACAGCATTAATGGACAAACCAGAAGACCGATCACAATACACAACATCTGAAATGTTGTTTTGGTCATTTTAACACAGTATTGGGGGTAACACATTACAAGTAATGCGAGTTACATAATAATATGTCTTTTTTAACTAACGAGTAAAGTAAAGCATTATTTAAGTAATAATATTTACGTTTATGAAAATGTAACAAGGGGTCTGTTTAGTTTTATGAAATAGCTATTAAAAAAATTAATTGCTGAATTAAAATAAGTCATGATGAATCACGCAGTTAATGTGTTCATTATTTTGAATGCATCGAAGAAAAGGAAAAGAGGATTATAGTCTCAATGGACAGTGATTTTACTTAAGACAAATAGTACAAAGGTAGCAAACACATTGCTTTAAACTCTCAATAATCTGTATATTCGCCATGTATAGCTCTGGTGTCAGAAAGTTCTCAGATAACATCCTAAAATATAATATTTTTTATGTGTTTTTTAAAGGTAAATAGTTGTAGGTTATACAATGTGTTGTTAACTGCAGATCTCCACTATTTAAAAAAAAAGCTCTGAAAGAGATCAAGACTCAAGAGAATAATACAAAGATGATTCCTTGAATTTGCTTTTTTTTTAAGTTAAGAGGTTGTAAACAATTCCTTTTGGCTGAATTTAAACAAACAAATTAAGTTGAACATTTAAATTGTTTGTTTAAATTCAGCATATATAAATTGTTTGCAACAATTTTGCAATTTTTTAATGCAAAAGTAGCTCAAAAGTAACATAACATTCATTCATTCATTCATGCAAACTCGAAACACCAACTGACCCAGCTGAGGTTTGAACCAGTGACCTTCTTGCTGTGAGGCAAATCTGCTACCCACTGTGCCATCGTGCAACCCCATAACATTACCATAAAAAATAATAAAGTAATGCAACTACTTATTTTTTGGGGAAGTAAATCAATATTGTAATGCATTCCTTTCTAAACATTGCTCTAACATCACTAAGCAAAGTAAATCAACAAAGTAGGCCAGTATTATAACCTCCCAGAGCTATCTTGAGTAACTGCACTCCCAAAGAGCAGTCTCATGCATCCAAAAAGCCAGTTACAACTATGTTAATTTCATTTCGTCTTTGTCTTCTGAGGCACAAGTAATTCATTATAAAAAAAAGACCACCGTACCACAGCAATTCCATTCTTTTTTGCTATTTGGCGCCAGTGTATCAGGAAGTGACGATTCTGCTCTTTTTGACTCATTGGATGGGAACTGTGCTTTAATTAATATTAATTAAAGTTTTATGCAATATTCCCAGTCTTGCGCATATGTCTAATTTACATCTTTGGGCAGAAACATAGCTAGTGTGGGATTACTTTGAGTAGTTGAGTAACATCAGAGACCTCTACAAGCAACAGAGACTTCTAACTGCTTGCAAAGGAAGCGGACAGCTTTCAGACCAATATCCCTAATCATTTATATGCATATGAGAACAATGCAAAGCTTCAGCATTGATGACATAATTAAACCCAATTTCACGCTGTAATATATAAAACAATATTTGATTTGCGTAATTCTGCTCTAATTAAGGTTCACGGCTCAGAGGAACGCCATTTGCATTTTACGAGATATGAGTGCTGGGTAAACCCGATTGATATTGGCATCTTCACTGAGAGCAGGGCCGCTTCCTGCAGATGCGATAACATGCTCCCTTCTTCCTTCCTGTGCCCTTCTGTTTGCTGGTCTTGCTGGCCTCCTGCCACAGCATGCTGTACAGATAATCAATGAGGAGATCATGGCCACCAGAGTCTGTCAGTGTGACTCAGCATTCGCCTGTTTTAAGATCCGCCTCAGTCAAGTCTTACCTTCGTGCAAAGATGTCACATATGAACTCAAATCCCCGGATACAAGTGGGAGTCGGGCTTTTGGAGGCTTAGAGGTATGTGCTGAGACCTTCCACATGAGAAGTCAACTATTATTTTTCATTGCTTTCTTCCATCTGTTTATCTGCAAGCCTTCAGATATGGGGGACAAGAGAAATGGTTCAGTGCCCTCTTTTCTTAAAAAAAAAAAAAAACGAAATAGCATACAGCAGCATAAGGAGGTTTTCAACAGAGACCGCCATGCCATGCACAGCAGACAACCTTGCGCCCACATAGGGGAATGAATTCTGTTCGTTCAAGGAGGTGGAATTGAGTGGCAAAGTAATATATGGAAAAAGCAAGACAGCAGAGAATTGCATGTCAACAAATGATATTTTTTATTTCAGTTGCTTATCTCTGTGCTTCTATGTGTATTGACTTTGGTTAGATTTGACTTTGAAATAAGCTGTCAAAGATAATGATAATTAACTAATCAATTGTTTAGTTTAATAAAAACTAATTTCATGCAATTTACCCCAATTCTCAAAGGGGATTTCTCATTAAAGTTAGTTAATTCTGTAATTTTCTTTAAATGCCCTTCATGTGATCATAAATGATGTACATTTTAGGAAGTTTTTTGTTTATTTTGTCAGTAATAATATTTAATTTCTTGATCTTCTATTTTTTTAAATATTACATTTTAATATTTGGATAAAAAGATAATTCAGTTACACTTTAAATAACAATGAACTAAGTTTGAACAATCTTGTACAGCATTTATTAACAATCATAGTTTATTCAACATTTACTAATGCATTAGTAAAAAACAAAGTTTTGTTCGTTAACATTTGTTAATGCAGTGTGCATTAATAATACACTGAGCAACATTGCTTTCATTAACTAATGTTAAAAAGATGAATAAATATTGTGATAAATGTATTGTTCATAGTTTGTTCATGTTAGTAAATACATTAAATAACATTAAATAACGGGTCAGTATTTTAAAGTGTTACTAATAATTATTAAAAAATATCAAAGCTTTGATCCAGTTTCATTGTAGTTTTTGTATATGTATATGTGCTTTAATTAAATGATAAATTATGAATTACTGTAAATTATCATTGAAGTTCAACAATGATTACCTATAGCAAAATACACATTGAAAAGGAATGCTATTGAGAAGGACAAAAAAAATGTTTGCTATTTAAAAAAAATTTAATAAAAATAAATACCTAATGCATTAAAAGTGAATGCTCTGTGATTAATAAATGAAATTACTCGCTTGCTGAATGTGTGGAATCAGTTTGACTGCTGTGAATGTGTGTGGCTGGACTGTAGCGGGTACTGGGGTGCTTTACTGGCCAGCAGTGGGAATGGGCTGAATCCTCCGAGCCACTGCGGCACGACAGATCTGCTGACCTTGCTGTTCTGCCAAGCCCCCTCAACCGGCATCTCAATGAGCCTCTGCCAGGGTCCAAACTCCCATGGGCTGCTGGGATTTAATCTTTAAAGAAGCTGCAGATAGAAAAATAAACAAAGAAAGCACGAAAATCCACAAAAAAAGAAATAATCTGTATGATACTGATCATTGCAGCAGAGCCGCATCCACTGTAAACACACATTTTGTTCATTTTTCCTATCTCTTCTGTAAAAAAATCCACTTAAACCAGTCTGCTTTGCTGGATTTAGCTGGATTAAGCTGGTTTTGGCTGCTGTGAAATTGTCTTCCAGTCTCACCAAGCTGGTGTTTCTTTCGCTTTCCCCATAGAAAGTGTTTCTAATGCAAAATAAGACTTTGTTTCTATATATGTTTATATACACACACACAATTATTAAGCGATTTTGGTCGCACTTTATTTTGATGACCATGACACACTAAACTAATGGTTGGTTATTATTGCAAATCAGAGAGTATCTGTCAGGCTTCCATGTGAGCACTTCCTGTGAAGCAAGGGCATTTTGAAAATGCTAAGGAGCTGTTTTATTTTGGAAACTCTGGTGTTAAGTTTCGGTATAGACAGACTGAAACACATACTTTACAGCTATTGCGTATCGTTCCCTGATTCATCAGAGCCCCTCTCATATGACTATTACATAACCAGTTGACTCCAAGTAAGGATATGCTCAAGTATTATTTTCTGCAACTCAATACGTTAGTCTGGATGAGGAGTGTTTTCATTCTGAACTGGTGTTTTAAAACAAAGACGCACTATTGCAAACAGCACCTTAGTCACATTTGGTGGTGGGGACATAGGTGAGAGAGAACACTCAGTTGTCAAAAATCAGCGAATGAGTCAATGTACACAAATGAAAGAAAGATTAATTAAGGCAGTCAACGAAATCAAGACAGAAGGAGGTTCTAATGTTGTCATTATATCTGAGCATTTCAATCTGTGATTTTTTTTCATAACAGCATGAGCTGCCAAAGTAATTAGCATTATCAATATAAAAAAATGGCCTACTTTAAGTTTCCTTTTTGAATGAGGAACAAATAACACTAATCTGCTCATATAAAAGTTATTTCCTTGTGCAGATGTTGAATGTGTGCCAGTTTGCAGTCACATGTAATCCTTTGTATGTGTTCAAGGGCAGCTTTTTGGTTCAGATTCAACTGACAAGAACACAAAATATAATCAACCTTTGCTGTCGCTATATATTTGATGTCAACTTGGTGTGTCATGGCCTTTAGAAATATTAACTCTCCAACTGTCACTACTTTTAGTTGACTGTTAGCTTAGAAATGAGTTGACATTAATCAACATTATTTTGATGGCAGAAGGTCTAAATGAGTCTAGACTCTACAGCTTTCCTTGACCAACGATTACCCATCTGACCAATACTGTAAAAAAATGCAGGGTTTCAAACAATTCATCAACGATTCATTCATCCCAATACAAATTGATTAAGTGACTTTAAGAATTTAAGTAGATTGTGCATAAAACAATTAAACTGTCTCAAACAAATTGAAATTATTATTATTATTATTATTTTATTATTATTATTATTTTTTTTTTTTTTGAGTGTACAGTATGTTGTCAGCTTTTGTTCCTGGCAAGGCATATGTATGTGAAATGGCATTTGACAAATGGGTAAAACAATATTGGATATGTTATTAATGTTAGTTAATTACTAACATGAACAAATAGCAAACAATACATTTATTATTTATTCATTTGTTAAAGGGCACCTGTGATGAAAATGAACTTTTATAAGTCGTTTGGACAGAAAAGTATAGCTTATAGTGTGTTCACTGTCATATTGGACAATAGCCTTGCCTTGCCTTGATGTAGGAGTGCAGTTTTCCTCACCCACAAAACTTATTGACAGACACCATGTTTCTTTAATAACACACCAACAGAACAATTTTTTTCAAATAAAATGGGATTCAAATATATGTTCCAACTCTCTGTGATTTTTAGAAGATTTATAAGTTTAAAACGTTTTTAAAACAAAGCAAGTTTGTAATAAAGACAGTAAAATCACCATGTAATTCTTAACTGTTATAATCACCACAGCCGCATGGTGTCAGCAAATGCGCACTTGTGTGGGTACTGCAAACTGCATGTGTGTGACTCCTCGTTTCAAAAAGACTTGAATAAACTTCACCACAAATATTTAAAATAAACTTACTTGGTATTTTTGACTAATGAGCTGTATTTCAGCTTCATCAGAGTCTGCCTCTATCACTGACTGCTGTTTATCTGATGTAACGCATGATGAACACAGCTTCACGTGAACACAGCTGTTACGCTCGTGCATCCAGGTTAACCACGAACAACTCAGTGCGCATGCGCTAGTTGCACTGTTGCGGTCTGATTATGTTTCAATCAAGGTTTATATGCATCAAATACATAACATCTGTACCAAACATTTAACTGACAAAAATATTAACAATAATACAACCGTATAGACTAGGGATGGGAAGATTAATTGATATGTATCGATACGCGGTCATGCGCGTGCACGATGCGAGTGCATCGGTTAAGCAGCAGAGGTTGAATAAAATTTTGGAAGCAAATCGAGATGCATCGGTTTTTGCGAGATGCATCGGTTTTTCCGAGATACAGCTTATTTTTTTTTAATTTAGAATGTATTTTTTATTTATTAACAAGTGTTGTCAACCTGTTTTTGGCGAATAATTTAATCGACCTACATAAAGTAAGCCTTAGCAATGGATTTGCGGATGTGTACACTTACACTACAACTAAGTGTATCAGGTGTGCGGATGAAGCTAGTGGTGCGCCCTCAGAAAGCGCGAGAAGCAAAACAAACATTTTATTCCTCACTGAGTTTTAAATCTAAAGTATGGCAACATTATGGATTTAAGGATGGACGACTTGACAGGACAGATGCAATTTGCAAAATGTGCCGCGCATCTATAAAATACGCGGGCAGTACGACTAATCTGAAATCTCACTTGAAGCGGCGCCTCGGTGTTGTTGTGAAAGCATCTTCCAGTGTTCCTACATCCTCGGCTTTCGCACTGCTTGAACTGTAGCTACCAGCTCCAAAAGTGGTGAGAAAAGCATTGAAAGTTTTTTTTTCCATGCGCAAAAGTTTTGTGCGTTCTATGCCAATAACGGATGTTATTGCATTGTTCATCTGCAGGGCCAGAGCAAGCTGAACTGCTGCTCTAGGCAGAGGATGATCACGCCGCCCTCAACCCCAATGTGAAAACGAAAGTGACCGGTTATGAAAATGAAGTGACGTGTCGTGGACCTCTATTCTGCCGCCTTATGCGCGGATATAACTGAGGACGCGCGGGTGTCGCGGACCTCTATTCTGCCGCCCTATGCGCGGATATAACTGAGGACGCGCGGGTGTCGCGGACCTCTATTCTTCCGCCCTATGCGCGGATATAACTGAGGACCTTAAGTTTTGAATAATCAGTGGCACAATATATCTTTGTAAAACTTGTTTTCATAGTTGAAAAGTTAAATCACAATTCTTGTTGTGCAATGGTAAACCTTTATGTTGAAAGAGTGCAAATATATATATTTTAATATATATTGCACTTATACATTCTGTTTATCTTGAAAATACTTAAATAATATGTGCTATAGGTTCTAAAATGGCCCTCTACTGTAAACTGACACTCTGGCTCTGAGAGAAAAGCCAGTTTGAAAAAAAAGCTTGGTTTTGCTTGGTTAATAAATAATCAAACTCATTCAATGGCACAGCATCCTCTTTTACATAATCTCATAAACTTGATTTAATAAGTTAGTGCTGAATTATCGCATTGTATCGTGATATGGGTGTGAATCGTATCGTGTCGCATCGCAATATGTCATAAATGTATCGCTAATATATCGGATCGTATTCTGTGTATCGAGATGCGTATCGGAACGGCATTATAGCTTAGATGCCCAACCCTAGTATAGACGAATTAAATGTATGCATTGTCATGTTACAGCCCTAATGAGTATGATTATGTGAAACTCCATATAGATACATATTGCAATGATTTCGGGTACTTACTTAGCGATGCACGCACAGATATGCACAATCCTTAAATGCTCTGCTGATTTGGACTCTGTAATACCTGTTTTATAACTTTAAACTATCAACAACCACCACTGAGCTATATTGTAGCTTTCTTCCGGCTCCGTGGTGGATTTTGGAATAGTCCATTTCTTGTGAGATGGCGGGGGTGAGTGAAAGAAACCAAGTCGCGGGGGAATATTTTCTACAGAAATAATTTATGATTACTTATGTGGCCCGGTATCAATTGTTCCACAGACTGGTACCAGTCCGCGGCCCGGTGGTTGGGGACCACTGAGTTAATGAAAATAGTTGTTCATTGTTAGTTAACTCATGGTGTGTTAACTAATGTTAACAAGCACAGCATTGGATTTTAATAATACCTTAGCAAATGTGAGCTAAGAATAATATATTCAGGACATGTGTTCTTTGTTTGTTATTGTTAATAAATCCATTAACTAAAATTACTACGTGTCCCGCATTGTACAGCGGTACATTGCAACATTCCAATAACAAATCACAGTAAGAATAATACGTATGGAGAATAACAATAGTGAGCTTTGCCTAAGGCAAACCCAATTAATAAACAAATAATTAATTCTAGAATTTTTTATTGTCATGAAAAGTTAATTTCATGAACTTCACATTCTGCTGAATGAAGTGTTTAGATTATCCCGATAAATACAAATTGTTACAGCAGTAAATACAACACTTTTCTTCTTCCATGAGGGGTTTGTCACAATGAGCATTGTTTTGAGGTAAACTGGTAAAGAAAACAACACACATCTCTAGGAAATCCTGTAGAATTCAACCAATGCGCTCCCAAAACATTTTAAGTGTCTTCTGCATAAACTGAGACTAAGCTGACAAAATATAAGCATTATAGTCAGTAGACAGTCTATTGGGGAGACCATCAAAATACAGTACTACTAAAAAAAAAGTGTGTGTGTGTGGGGGGGTGCGCTTCACAGAAGTAAGTAAGCCATGCATGTTTGGAACGAGATTAGGGTGAATAAATGACCTTTCTCTTTAATTCAAATTCACTCTTGCAGTTATTGAGAAAGCAAAACCATTTTACCATCTCTCTCCTTCTGCATACACACACACTCCTAAGTACACACAAACACATACACACACACTCCCTCAGTGCCATGTAAATAGACCGCTGCATGGGGAGAGATGTTGTACAACTCTCACTGACTCATGCACAGCACACTTTCAATCTTCCTCTCCACTCCATGCTTCGGCTGCCATCCCATAATCCTCTTACCGCCCGTGTCACACTGACATACATTCCCCCCCATCCCTTTCTCAGCACTGCCAATGCGAGCTCACACCTCCGTGGATATATCCAGTCAATTAATCAATGCTAATGTAATACGGCCCTCATCTCGCCACCATCGGGACGGCGTCACGCCACTGATCGCCTCACGCCAACCGGCCTGCTTACCGGAACCCAAGGTCACAGCTTACAGGTTGCAATGCATTTCAGTGTGTTTACAGCAATTAAAACGGGCAGCGTGAAGGAGAAGGGCAACCGTGAGTTTAGGGGTGGAGGGAAAGAAAACATGGGATTAATTGGCACATTATTGGATCACATGTCACAGTTGACAGCACGAAGCAGGTAAACATTTAAACTGGCTAATCGATAGTGCAAACAGATAGAGGGCATGAAAAGAGATTTTAGATGTGCTTGAGATATAGAATAGAATAGAATAGAATAGAATAGAATAGAATAGAATAGAATAGAAAAGAGTACAACAAAATAGAACAGAATAGAATAGCATAGAATAAAACAGAATAGAGTAGATAGAATAGAGTTGAACAGAGTAGAATAGAATAGAGTAGAATAGAACAAAAGGAATACAATGAAATGGAATGGAATAGAATAGAAAGAGAGGAATAGAATATAATAGAGTAGAAAGAATGGAATAGAGTAGAAAGAATAGAATAGAATGGAAAGAATAGAATAGTGTAGAGTAGAATGGAATAGAATGGAATAAAATGGAATAGAATATAATAGAATAGAATAGAATAGAGTAGAATAGAATAGAAAGGGAGAAATAAAATAGAGTAGAAAGAATATAATAGAGTAAACTAGCATAGAGTAAAAAGAATAGAACAGAGTAGAAAGAATATAATAGAATAATAGAATAAAATAGAATAAACTGGACTGGAACAGAATGGAACAGAATGGAACAGAGTAGAAAGAATAGAACAGAGTGGAAAGAATAGAATACAGTAGAATAGAACAGAATGGAATAAAATGAAATGAAATAGAATAGACAGAATAGAATATAATAGAGTAGAAAGAATAGAACAGAGTGGAAAGAATAGAGTAGAACTGAACAAATAGAGTAAAATAGAATATAGTAGAAAGAATAGAAAAGAGTAGAATAGAATAAAGTAGAATAGAACAGAACAAAAAGGAATACAATGAAATGGAATAGAATAGAAGAGAGCAATAGCGTAGTGTAGAATAGAATAGAGTAGAACGAATAGAATGGAGTAGAAATAATATAATAAAATAGAATGGACTGGAATGGAACAGAGCAGACTAAAATAAAATAGAATGGAATAGAAAATAGAATAGCATAGAGTAGAATAGAAAAAAATAGAACAGAATGGAATAAAATGAAATGGAATGGAATAGAATAGAATAAAACAGAGTAGAAAAAATAGAATAAAGTAGAAAGAATAGAATAGATTGAACTGGACTTGAAAGGACTAGAATGGAACGGATTGGAACAGAGTAGAGTAGAGTAAAATAGAATAGAATGGAATTAAATAGAAAGAAAAGAATAGTGTTGAGTAGAATAGAAAAGAGTAGAATAGAATATAGTAGAAAAAATAGAATACAGTAGAATAGAATAGAATAGAATAGAATAGAATAGAACAGAACAGAACAGAATAGAATAGAATGAATTGGAATGGAATAGAATAGAGTAAAATAGCATAGAGTAGAAAAATAGAATAGAATAGAGTAGAAAGACCAGAAAAGAATATAAAGAATAGAATAGAATGAACTGCACTGGCATAATAAAATGCAACAGAGTAGAATAAAATAGAATAGAATTGAATAGAAAGGATGTAATAGCATATAATATAATAGAATAGAGTAGGATAAAACAGAGCAGAAAAAAATAGAATAGAGTAATAAAGTAGAAAGAACAGAATATCAAAAAAGTAGAATAGAAAGAATATAATAGAATGGAATAAAAAAAAGAGAAATAGAAGAGAGTAGAATAGAGTAGAGTGGAAAGAATAGAATAGAATAGAATAGAATAGAATAGAATAGAATAGAATAGAATAGAATAGAATAGAATAGAATAGATTAGAATAGAATATAATAGAATAGAGTAAAATAGCATTGAGTAGAAGGAATATAACAGAATAGGGTAAATAGCATAGAGTGGAATGAATAGAATAGAATGGAAGAGAATAGAATAGAATAATATAGAATAGAATAAAATAGCATTGAGTAGAAGGAATATAATAGAATAGGGTAAATAGCATATAGTGGAATGAATAGAATAGAATAGAATAGAATAGAATAGAATAGAATAGAATAGAATGGTCTGGAATGAAGTTATTTAAAGAATAGAATAGAATGGAATGGAATGGAATAGAATAGAAGGGTCTGGAATGAAGTTATTTAAAGAATAGAATAGAATAGAATAGAATAGAATAGAATAGAATAGAATAGAATAGAATAGAATAGAATAGAATAGTAACCCCTGATAACAAGCAGGGATTAAGCTGAAGTTAAATGAGTGAGTGAGAATTTTCATGATATAATCCAGACAGAATCTGCAAACATGTTTTTTTCTATTTTTGCAGATAAAAAAAATCTGCATATATTTAAAATAATCTTGGGAGTATCATAACTCAAAACTTTTAATTTTTTTATGTCTACAAATCAAATCCAATTAGATCCACCTATTTGGCAAAACAGCAAGTCTCTCAATTAATATATGCACTGAAAGACAATATTACTTTATAGTACACAAATACAAACCTTAATGTAAATAAATAAAATAAATATTTTATATTAGTCAATAATATTACTGAAATGAATTTAAAAACTGAATAAATATAAATTTACACAAGTAAATACACAGCCTCAATGATGGGTTACTCAATGATCTGTGTGCACAGATTCTAAGTAAGCCTACCTGTAAACCTGTAGTTTGTTTAAGTATTGGGTAAGATTAGGGATGTAGAATAAGATCCTACTTTTTAAGAACTGATAAAAAGCTAATATCTTAATAATAAGCCAGTACTTAAACTAAAGTGTTACTGAGTAGAGTAGCCATGTATATTCTTTAAGAAACATTTAAGACAAATATGATGGAAGTGTAACAAAATTTGATCAACCTCCCAGAAAAAACAAACAAACACTGAGTTACAATAGTGAAAAGCTCAAAGCTGTTTTCCATCTGTCTATTCTACTGAAGATGATCCCATTCGACAGACACTCTCAATGTGCAAATCCTGACGTGCTCGGATTGCATTTTACGGCAGCTGATGCAGCCTGTGGAATCTGAGGCAGTTTTTCTGTCTGGCACATATCTGACATAATTCTCACTGTATCAAATTCCCATGTCTCATCCATTTGCTTCTATTTTCAGAGCAGATAGATGAAAAGAAGCAAATGAGAGATATCAAATAGAGGCACGCATTCTAACAAGAGTAATTGCTAAAAACGGCAGATGAAAACTTGGAAAAGAGACTTAAGGATGTGAGAGTAAAACATCTCTCCATAGAAAAGAAAAATCACAAATGAGATCACTCAAATATTTCAGTGGTTTCTTCCAGACAGCAATGAGATGGAGAGTAAAATAAGTGAAAGGCTTATGTTTACAGATTCAGATTAGCTCAACTGCCTAAAAACACAGAGCTCAGATTGAACATGAAAACTTTCATTTAGTTCTTTAAAGACAAAAATGTGTGAGCTACACTGTTAAATTTTGCAATGATTTTACAGCAAAAACAGACAGTAAAATACTATATACATTCTTTACAGTTCGCTACTGTAATATGCACTGCATTGTGGGCCATGTTACTTTTACAGTAACTTACAGCAAATTAGGAATTTGCAATATTCTACTGTAATCAAAGTAGTTGAGTAGTGCTACTGTAGTTGAAGAACATGCAAACTCCACACAGAAATGCCCATTGACCCAGTCACGACTCGAAGCAGTGACTTTTCCTGCTGTGAGGCTACAGTGCTAACCCTGATGAGGGATGGGAAGTCACAGAAGAAAGTATAACCAGGGGAGGCTCGAAAGGGGTGGGGGGATTAGTGCGTGTTTGAGGAGGGGGATTGGTCAAATTTGGCACAAATTAAGAGCACGCAATGTTAAAAATGCGAGGTGCAGCAGACAATTAAAACGCAAGACGCGCAGAGTGCATAAGCAGCACGCAAAATGCTCACGACCGTTAGTAAATCATTCAAAAAAGGAGTCTCTTCAGTGTGATCAGCCCCTAACAGTTAATGCATTTAGTACTTTAATTCGTTCATAATTGTATAGGGGTAGTACATTCTTACTGTGAGTTCACACCGAAAGCGGTGAGAGCATCAAAGTAGCTGGAAGTCATTAATTTTCAATGGGAGGCAGAGGCTTTAAGCATCAAGGAGCAGCGCAGTGCGTTTTCACCGGTGTTGGTGTTTGAAGAGAGTTGAAATCATGTCAACTTTGTTTGGTGTCAGAGAAGTCAAGAGAAAACAGTCCTGTAAACTTTGGTTCCAACCACAGTTCTTTCCAAGGGTTTGAATATTGCGGTCACCGGACTTTCAATTATTTATGTTTTCTTACAGGGACATACATACAGGTTACTGGCGAGTTACTGATTTACTGTAGTGCTGCTTCAGAATATTTCAACATGTGAACACATATTGGATAAGTGGAGCAACTTGATCTTCATTCATTCTTTCATTTTTGGCTTAGTTCCTTTTATTAACCTGGGGTTGTCACAGCGGAATGAACCGCCAACTTATCTGGGACATGTTTTATGTAGCGGATGCCCTTCCAGTTGCAACTAATCTCCGGAAAACATCCATACACCATTCACACTTCTACACTGCGGACAATTTAGCCAACCCAATTCACCTGTACCGCATTTCTTTGGAATGTGGGGAAAACCGGAGCACCCAAAGGAAACCCACTCGAACATAGGGAGAACATGCAAACTCCACACAGAAACGCCAACTGACCCAGCCAATGCTGGAACCAGCGGCCTTCTTGCTGTGAGGCGACAGCACTACTTACTGCGCCACTGCGTCACCCTTTTTTTGCAAGTCAGAGAAGTCCTAACAATCTTGGACATCTTAGAATTTCACTGTGTGGACAGCAAAACAGTCTATTTCAAAATATATTTTGTATTTCCACAAATGCTAGAAATTTGTATAGTTTCAGAATGAGTAAATTACAGAATAAATAGCTTTGGAGGCATGAACTATCTCTTTATGACCAGGTTCAATATTTGTCTGTCACTGCGTCAGATTATGTGATTTAGACTCCCACACTTAGTCATGGACAACACTCTATATAACGTGGCTTCCTGATGAACTATCTTTAGATTTTATTTTAGTTTATTTTATTCATTTTCTTTTTGGTTTAGTCCCTCCACACAGAAACGCCAACTGCGCCAGCCAAGGCTCGAATTAGCGACCTTCTTGCTGTGAGGCGACAGCACTACAGCACTGCCACCGCTTCGCCTTTTTTATTTTATTTTATTTAATTTAATTTTATTTTATTTTATTCAATTTGGTAAGATCTGCATGATTTTATTGAGGAGGTAGAACTAATGATTTACATTCGGAAATAAGATAACAACAAAAAAGCCTACTCATGTTCTAAAGCAGGGGTGTCCAAACTCTGTCCTGAAGGCACAGTATCTTGCAGATCTTAGCTTAAACTTGTTTCAACACAATACCAGGATCTTTTTAATATACCTAGAAAGGGCTTGATTAGCTAGTTCAAGTGTGTCTAATTGGGGTTGGAGCTAAACTCTGCTGGATATCAGCCCTCCAGGACCGATCTTGTCATCAGAAAACACTTAAATAAGAAAGAAAGAAAAACTTAAAGTGGATACTCCAATGTACAGTATATTCCACCTAGAGGCACCATCTTTTGTTTGAATATGTCTTAATGTTGTGTAGAGAGGAGCTTCTGCGCTCATGGTTAGCATCATAGATGTAGACCTGTACAGCTTGACTTTCTGTTGGAGGTTGTGAAGCATTGGTTGTTGTACAATAAAACAACAACAACAACAACAACAAATCATAATAACAAAATAAAATTATGCTTATTACTGCACCCATTTTCCCTGGTGAATTACCATGACACCCATATCAAAACTGAAAGAACAAACATTGGGCTGATACCAAAAGTATTAAATATTTGGCATACGTATTTAAACAATGCTTAATCTAAATCCATTTCAAGCACTTTAAAACAAAGCTCTAAGAATTAAAGCTGTCAAATAAATGTCCTGAGCAATAAAAGAGCTCATAAAAAAGATCCTCTAGCCTTCTACAGGAGAAAAATGTAAAGAGATGCAAGGTGACTCTTTTGTGGTCTTAAAAAGTGCACATATGTCATTGGAGAGGCGCATGTTTCCATCCATCTCTTTGATTGACAGACAGTCCTTTCAGTCTGCATTTTTTTACTCTCGTCTGATCTTCGATTCCCATGGTTACAACCTTAGGAGGGGAGAAATTTGGGCACAATGTGCTGGTGTATTTACTTCAACAAAATGAATTTCAAAGGGGTGCAGCTGTGGGACCTAAAATCTTGCTCTTTATTCACAACTCGACTATGACTATTATTCAGAGGAGGACAGGGAAGGATTGACTGATGTTTTCCAGCTAACGAAAGTCATTGATTATTGGGTTTGAGGTTTTTGGAATCATTTGTCAAAATATGGACCATTTTAACATGCTACTATAGGGCGCTGATGGACTTTAAAACAGCCCGTTTTGGGATTGTTTGTCATTGATGCAGTTTGTGCTGTCAGGGGGTCGGGGCTGAAAAAAGGTTTAGTCTGGAAGGGTGATTGTGTGCGACAGGGTTAGAGGGAGGGGTAATGGGGCAGATGAGGCAATGGCAGACATGACATCACTCTTGTATTTACGACCCTCAGTAGAACTAGGCAGCAAAAATTGCCCTGGCCCCCCCATCCGCCTCCCTTCATGATGATACACTTTGTGTCATACTTTATCACAGTCACATGGTCCACCTAATGTGAACAGACAGGCAACTTCACTGATACAGACGGGGCCATTTTGGCCACGCTGACCTCAGTCTGTGTGTTTGTGAGTTATATGTAGCACATGGCTTAAAGGCTTCGTTTTTGACAACATCGCTTGCAATGTCGTCTCTCAATCCTCTCAGACAGTACTTGAGGTCAAAGAGGGGTAAGAGGTTTCAATTCAGTTATTATGACAGCGTTATGCTCCGTTATATAACTCACAGAATTATGTCACTTTCTTATGCAGGACATCGACATCAAATGACCTCTGCCACACCTTTAGCTTTTGATTTGGATGGCAAACATTCCAAATGCATTGCCTGTCCTTTCAGAATGACAAATGTGATAAGTTCAATGACTGAAAAAGGAAAGGCAAAAAAATAAAATGAATAAAAAATGAATCAGTGTCTCTTTAGGCCAGCAGCACACAAGTCATGTTTGATTCTTCTCAAATTTTACCTCACATCTTTGATTCTTTATATAAAATACAATGGGAAAGCTAGAGGGCAGTAGATCTAACGGTATCCACTTTATTTTGGTGGTCCCTTTAACGCATTTTGTTGAATTTAAGTTACATTGCATCTACATGCAAACAAAGTTTCAGTACTTTATAAGTAGATTGTTGGGTTGAGGTTAGGGTTATTGTAAGTTGTCATGTACTTGCAAAGTTTCTTATTGTCAGTTAAATGTTCTTCCTTCTTTTTTCATTTAGGCAGTGGTGTTTGCTATGAGACTGATGATGTTTGGTGATGATGATAGATTTCAGTGTCATCTGGATAACTGTGACAGGTCATTTTGATAGAACACCAATTTTGTGGAGCATACTAAACAAACAGCAGTTTCCAGGAATAAACCCTGCGGAACTCCATGGGCCAAAGCAGTACAGTTAGACATTTAGCAAATGATTTTGTCCAAAAACAACTTATAAATGAAAAAGGCAAGAAGCAACTTATTATCAAGAGGCAATACTCAAAAGAAGTAGTCAACTAAACATCTGTTGAAGGAGCAGTATCAGCAGATATTAAGCACACAGTCTACTAATACTAACGTGAAAGGGTATTGGCTTGTAGTTGCAATTTTAGTCAACAAAATGTGCACTATGGACTATCATATAAGTATTAACATGTATTAACATATTGTAAAATGTGACATGTGAATTGTTGCAGGTATTTTTACATTCATTTGACATATACTGTATGTGTTTTTTATACAGCACATTAAACCAGAAAAAAAAGAAAACAGAAGAGAGAATCTCATGAGATTTTCCAGAATTCAGGCTGCTTCAATTAGCATTAGTTCCAGGATTCACGAACATTTAGCAAAAAATGTGTATTTCTTTTTTGTTTCTCAGCACATTCATCCATCCATTCATTCATCCATTCATTCATTCATTCATTCATTCATCCATCCATCCATCCATTCATATATTTTCCTTCGGCTTAGTCCCTTTATTCATCAGGGGTAGCCACAGTTAAATGAACTTCCAACTTATCTAGCATATGCTTTACACAGCGAATGCCCTTCCAGCTGCAACCCAGTACTGTGAAAGACTGATACCATCTCACATTCACACACATTCACTATGGCCAATTTAGTTTATTCAATTCACCAATGACGCATGTTTTTGGACTATGGGGAAAACCAGAGCACTTGGAGGAATCCCACACGAACACGGGAAGAACATGTAAACTCCACACAGAAATGCCAACTGACCTAGCCGAAGCTCAAACCAGAGACCTTCTTGGTGTGAGGCAACAGCACTACCCACTGCGCCACCGGGCTGCCCA
This sequence comes from Danio rerio, assembly GCF_052040795.2. NCBI lineage: Eukaryota > Metazoa > Chordata > Actinopteri > Cypriniformes > Danionidae > Danio > Danio rerio. The sequence goes on along the minus strand of NC_141029.1, from coordinate 30,460,712 downwards.
GCACAAATATTTAATCACTCAAATGAAAACACATTTACTTGAGATGCTATGTTGCATAAAATATAATAAGATAAAATTTTCTCAAAAGATAATCAAAATCAAGAGAGATTTTATTAAAATCTGAATAAAAATATCTTTTACACATTACATTTATTTTAAAGCATAAACTCAATCTTGATACTTTCCCCCAGAAACCAAGACTGAATATCTTAAGTAATTTTACTTCAAGTGAACGACTGATTTAATGCAAGCCAAGGCAAGTTTATTTATGTATATACCACACATTCACAGTGGCAATTCAAAGTGCTTTCCATAAAAAGGATCATAAAATAATCACAGCCGAAGAAATGAAAGCAAGGACGTGATTAAAAATTTATTTAAAATGTATTTAAACAGTTATAAAAAAGAAAAGAAAAAAAGGGAAAAGAAAAGTATTCTCCCATCTGAATGGGATAGTTTGAAAGGTTTGTGATGTACAGTACAATAGCAGCAACATACCATGTGACTAGTGTTTTTCCATTCCTAATCAGCAGCTACTGCTTGTACTCACTCCATCTGCGGTTCTTTTAGAGTGAAGAAATGAGGATCTCATGTTTCTGTGACCTCTGAAGGCTCTTGTCTCTTTACCCAGGCAGAGAGCAGTCACATCTTGGGTCTGGACTTCAAGGTTCAGCAAACCAGTGCCACCTCAGCCAGTGCTTTCCTTTCTCCCTCTACTTTGATTGAGAAACCACACAACCATTCTTACATTTGTCTTTTCACCCCTAATGGAGTGAAGCAACCAGTCTGATCTCACGAGGAAACATAACTACAGTATTTTATTTTTTGTCAGTTTAGTGGATAATTCATACAAATTCAGTCTTACGAATATGTACGATTTAAAAAAGAAAGCTTGGCACCCAGCCCCGCCGCTAAACCCAACTGTCATTGGGGAATGAGCAAATCGCACTAAATTGTACAAATAAGATCATACGAGTTGATTTGATTGAGTCACTTAATAAAAAAGTAACAAATTGCTGTGAGATTGTGTTGGAAGCAAATGTGTATTCATTTTTATACAGGCGTCTTTACTGTAACTGTAACAATCAAATCAGTGACGATCTATTGCAGTAATATATCCTATTGGTATTAAATGCTAGGGGGAAATGTTCTGGTTTGTGCTGTGTGGATAGTAATAGGCTGATTTATTAATGGTTTTGAAGTAGCTCCTAAAGCTGGAATCTAGGATGACTGCAAGATTTCATACTTCATGTGTAACGTTCAAAGCTTTTGTGTAAAGTTATGTCTCCTATTTGGTGTTATTTCTTCTTTTTTCATTTAAGCCTGGTTATTTTCGACGCGTCCACTTGTTCGCTTGAGTGCACACGGCGAATGTGACGTCCGAGTTTGCGGATGTACGCTTCGGGTGTGCACATGATTTCGGCTGGCAGAGGGCATGGGTTTTTTTTAGACTCGAGCGAACAGTGTGCGCGGCGCCGCATTTGATTTTAGTTGAATATGAATCACTCTGAAGAGATTTTGAACAGTTGTACTGTTTCAGACACCTTTATGGTACGTCGTCATAGAGATAAACTAATGATCAATAATTCTTGGCTAGAAATTGCAACAGCCATGGGAAAGGTTTGGAAAAACCTGAAGGATAAGTTTATTAAAGTCAAAAGAGGTCTGGGCAAAAGTGTAGACCCGGGTACACAATTACAGAAATAGGTTTTTCCACCATTCATAGGTTTAACACTGATGTATATATTGCAATTTTGATCTTAAAACAATTTAATAGTTACAAAACTATAATGAAGTCACAGAATTATTTCTTTGATAAGTGGTAAGGAATATTTAAACTTATTGGTTTACAATATACTGATGCCCTTTTGCTCTAGGTTTTATTGGTGATAATGGACAGGAATGTTGGACCATTATTAACTATTTTTTAATAAGTGTGCTCTTTTTTTTGCTTTAATTCTTGCCATGATAAAAATATATTTGTAGAGCAACCCATGTTCTCTTGTCATTAATATTTTAATAAGCTCTAAAAGGTAACACTGTCCGAGATATGAACAAAAGCAAGTGATGCAAATAAAAAAAAAAAAATCTTGAATGGTTATAAAAATCATCAGAATCAATAAAACTATTTATAAAAATAATAAAAATAATTAGTTTAAATATATTGAATGATATTAAGTATATGACGTAGTTCCGGAAACTTCCTACTTCTCCGTTTATCCGTCTAATTTTACGGTGGGTTTCTTTTGACCGCCCCCTGACGTTTTAAAGAATATCACAACGGCGAACGCAGCAAGTATAAAAGCCTCGTCCATTTCGCAAGGTGTTGGCAGATGATTTTGTTGGCAGATGATTTTGTCCAAAAGCAGCTTATAAATGAAAAAGGCTTGAAACAACTTATCATGAAGAGGTAATACTCACAAGAAGTGTGACTTATACAAAGGATCTGACATTGTTTTGAAAAATAAAAGCTGGTGTAAGGAAAATTGGGGTGAGAAATAGTTAAGTGCTTATGGAAAAAAATGATTTTTCAGTTGCTGCTGAATGTTAGAAAGTCTCTTCTTGTCTAAATCAAACCAATCTTGCATCAATAGTCAAAAACTGTGGCTATTAAAAGTTGACATACTGTAGATGTGTAAACAATTTTTTTAATAGCATATGTTTGCACATGTAGCTGCAGTTGTCTGTGTTTGTGTGTGTGTGTGTGTGTGTGTGTGTGTGTGTGTGTGTGTGTGTGCTTATTTGTGTGCAGGAATGAGGGCAGAGAGAGTGACAGAGACAGAATGATGAGAGTAAAAGTAGGAGATAAAGAATGAGGTACAGACAAAAGAGTGGAGAGAGAGAAAGAGGGAAAGAGAGAGAGAGAGAGAGAGAGAGAGAGAGAGAGAGGAAAGAGAGTCTGCCGTGGCTGTATTCTCAGGCTCATTCCATTTGCATCAGTGATTTAGCAGCCTTTCCAAAGCCTGCGACAAGCGTGCTCTCATTAATTAAAGTCCCTCGTTCTCCCCCCATGTCTGCACGCACTGGGTACTGCGGACTTATTCTAAATAAATTTCCACATAGCCATAAAACCTGTCCCTCAGGATTATCCCACAGCACCCCCACTCTGTCTCCTTTCTCTCTTGATCTCACTTTCTTTCTTCCTCAGACTTTATCTAAAACTCGTTGCCTCTTGTTTTTTCCTTTTGATCAATCCAGAGGAAAATTTTAATGACTTAATGGAGTTCTCAGTTATGTAGCCTTCAAATATCAACCTTGTCTTAGATATTTCTCCCAAATGACAAGTTAGAGAAACAGTAGAAATGATATGTGGATCAAATTATTTGGGCTAACTTTTATTTTACATTTTTGATAGAAGCACACTCTTAAAATTAAAATTTCCATGCAAACCTTTCATGCAGTACCATAGAATAACCATTTGGGTTCCTTAAACAATGTTACAGTGAACAATTATTAGAAGAACCATTTGTTTCTAAGCTTGAATGACATTTTCATTTATTCATTCATTTTCTTTTGGCTTAGTCCCTTTTTTTATCAGGGGTCGCCACAGCAGAATAAACCGCCAACTTATCAAGCTTATGTTTTACACAGTGGATGCCCTTCCAGCTGCAACCCAGTACAGGGATACTTCCATACAATCTCTTTTCACACACTTATACACTATGGACAAATAAGTTTATTGAATTCACCTATAGTGCATGTCTTTGGACTGTGGGGGAAACCAGAGCACCCGGAGGAAACCCACGCCAACACAGGTAAAACATGCAATCTCCACACATAAAAACATCAACTGGCCCAGCTGGGACTCGGACTGAGGAAATAGTGCAAACCACTGAAACGGCGTGTCCCTTGAAGGACATTTTTATTATCAAAAAATAAAAACTTTGGCACAATTCTCACTATTAACAAATCATTAATATAGACTATTGGCTCAATAAACTACCCATAAGCTGCTTGGGTCTAGGTATTGGTTAGAATTGGGGATTTAGAATAACATAATGCTTTATTTGTATTAATAAACAGCAAATATCTTAATATCAGCAGGTTATAAGCCAGTAGTTAATAGTTGGAATTGTTGCTTGAAATGAAAGTGTTACCCATTTTTTTCACTTTATAGAACATTTTCTGTAAAATTTATTTGGATGATAAAGGTCCTTCATGAGCATGAATGTCAATAAGCAACCTTTATTTTAAGATTGCATATAAAGTTTAACAGCAGTTTCTATTTAAGGGCTCTACTGTATTTGTTGTCAGAATACCAACATATCAGTAGATAGAAACAAGCCATAGCCAGCAAGGTGAAGGGGTGATTATTTTTTTGACTTTGCAGTAATTCACTTTCTTTTTCTATTTAATTATGAGGTTTAAATACATTTAGTGACATTTTAAGCATTTTAACTAAATTAGATTGTCAGATGGTCATCATAACCAGACTTTTTGATGTACTAAAATATTTCTAAAATTTAGAATAAAGAAATATATATATAAAAAATACTTATTTTTAAAATGCAAGTTTTCATTTAAAAATTGTAGCCTATTGTGTCATTTATTAGGCAGATAACAAACCGAGCAGCACCTTCAACTTTCCTCAGTCCACTTGAATATTGAACATTAAAACATAATAATAATAATAATAATAATAATAATAATAATAATAATAATGCAGAGTTTGACAATTTTTCTAGTCTCTCTTGTAAAAAAGTACATTTGAAAATTCAAGGATAACAATAGCCAAATTAGTATTCAAACTTTAATATGGGCCACTTTTTGTGCTTTACTCTTTTTTATTTGTCAATTTCTGTTTGCAAGAATAAGGTCCAAGATTAAGAATAAAAGTTACTTGTAAAACGATTAACAACAATACAATATGTCAGAAGTGAAAGATAATGGTTTTGCTTTGTCTTAAAGCCTTTTATGTTTTCTTTTTTCCCACATTTTATGATGGCAGTCAATAGCACAAATGATCAAATGTATGGGACAAATTCTGGACCTTTGTCAGTGGGGGGTTTAGACACTATACATAGATGCAACATATTGACGCTATACAATTTGTGAACAAAGACACAAGACTGGAAGTTTAAGCAAACATGAGTTTAGGATGATCTGTAAAATTTCTGCTAAATTTCTGAACATCTGAAGGATTTTAGTTAAAAAGAACTGATGCAATCACTCCACAACATTTAAAGCAGCTGCATCTGTGATAAGAAATTAAAGATCATGATCAGAATGGAAAGAAACTGACAAATTGGACTAATGCTATAATAAAAAAAGGACTTTTAGAATTTAAGCATTTTATGTTTCTGATAAATATCACACTGTCTGTATATCTGAATGTTAAAAATACAGTTAATAAACAAGACACTACGTTGCAGATGTGGCACAGAAAAGCTCATCTAACAATTCTATTTTAAATTTAACATGTGAAAGTTGCTGTTGTTGAGATAAATTGTGGACCTTTAAATGAGAAATGACTGTGATTACAGGTCTTAGATCAGAACAATTCTAATAAAAAGTATCCATTTGTCTCTATTCAATTAAGCAACAACCAAGATATTTGTGATTTTCCTTTTTTTTTTTTTTAATTAAACCCCTTCTTTTTTATGATCTTTCTTCTCTCTGATTTGCATCCTCCTTCAACATTTGCTGTGGACATGTTATCATTTACATCATCCAGACAAGCAACTGGTCACTGTACCCACTCTCCACTAAGCATGTCTATGAGCACGTTGACGTGTGTTTGCTCTGAAATTGATGGTCAGGGCATCTAGATGGGCTAACATATGGGTCCAAGGAGACGGAAGTAAGTATCTAACCTCTCACCTCAGTGCTCCTCAAGTCACCAACTCAGCAATTTACACACAAACACACACACATGCACACACAAATAACAGTTTTGCTGGTGCATGACCTCAGCATGTATTTGCCTATATCTCTCCCATATGTACATGTGCAAATCTGTCTGTGTCTTTTTGAGTGTATGTGTCTGTGTAAAAAAAAAAAAAAAAAGAAGAGGGCACATTTTAAAATGCATCTGGGGAGCAAAATGCAATGGCAGGGCTTTTTGTTTGAGTCCCCATGGGGCAGCAGTCACAAATGAGTCAGCAGCTAGTCGGATTTACAGCACATTGATTAAATTAGCATTCGTTCCAGCAGCAGAATATCAACTCATTCGACCAGCCTTGTCCTCCCACCCTCCTCAAACACACACACACACACACACACACACACACACACACACACACACACACACACACACACACGCACACACACACACACACACACACACACACACACACACACACACACACACACACACACACACACACACACACTCCATCTAAACTCCAGCCAGGTTCGGTGGCTCTGTTCCCCCCCTCTTTGGCCCACAGCTGCCACACCCATGCATGACCTAGGAATTATTTATTTCCTTATGACAGGGAGCAAAAATTGACTCTGCAGCACGGAAATAAAAAATGGACCTTAAGGAGACAGATGCAAGAAATGTATCTCTTTTGTAGGTCAGTGCCCAAGACCAGGCCCCAGCTGAAATCAAATATTGACTGGCCGGGTTGGAAGATAAGCCCAACTCTGAGAGAAGGCCCGAGGGTGAAACCCAGCTTGCTGACCTGCTTCTCTGTGATATGCACCAGGCCAATTACACATTTTCTGCCCAATTAATTTGCCAGGAGAAATCGTATCAATTAGCAGGGAAAAATAACAACACACTTTTCTTTGTTATTCCACCGAGCAACAGCCCATTTCTCACTCTTTCTTTTTCTCCTGTGGAAAAAAAGTAAACATGAGCTGCCCAGATGTCTTTTTTCTAAAGCAGTATTTATTTATGAATATTTAATCAATTAGTGAAAGCCCTTTGCAGAGATTGCCTGTAGCGTATCACGATGAAGTCCTTATTTGAATAGAGCTCAAGAGATTATTGCTGCAGAAAGCTTTGTGTATGGTGGTCCTTCAAAAGAAAAGAAGTACAAAAGACAAGAGATAGCCTTGTGATCAGATTAGTGGCTCAATTTCAAAACACGAGAATCAAAAAGTCTCAGCGTTTAAAGCTAGACCATGCAATACCATTACTAGAGGAAGCAAAACAAAAAAAAAAGGGGAAGGGAAAGTGAAAGTATTGTTTACAAACAGCTTTCCCTATAAATTGTAAATTGATAAATTAATATTATCCAAACCCTACAGGAAGTTGATTGGAATAACAGGTATAGATAACTGGAAAATGAAGTTTTTTCATCCTTGTCCACAAAGGGTAAATGATTAAATACAGAGAAATATGAACACCAAATACAATAAATGTAAATGAAACATTATTTTTTTTTAAAAAAGAACCCCTGTTATAGGTTTTTGAAAATGACCTTCCATGCAGTGTGTAACACAGAATTAAGTGTAATGAATGAAAACATCCAGCTGAGATTTAAATCTAAAAGTGCACCATTATTAAAACTATTTGTTCTTTAATGAAATAGTCGACTCAGAGACGAATAAATAAATAGTGTTGGGTTCGGATCTTTTGCCTGAATGCGTCAACGTCGATACGATGCATCACCAAATATGTAGTACTGGATGCGGTAAAACGCAAACACACCTTTCCCTTTAGACACTAGTGGAGCACAGGGGATCACGGGACTAATAATGACACGAAGATGACAATCAATCACAAATAGAGATTAAGCTGCATAGAATAAACACTCATCCTCACAAGAACACCACAGTATAGCCTAGTGCTGTGTTTGTTCCTGTCATTTAAAAAAATTTTTTTTACAATAACCTACGCTGCAATGCACGACTTGTCAGCCGTTTGCTATTAAAGGAAGGAGCAGCAGAGGCTTTTATGTATGGCACTTTGTCAGACTTTGACAGGGACTTTGTCAGTAACTGTTACAGTTCATATGCACCAGTTTCTTCTTCCTCCAGATAATGGCATGTAAGTGTAATTAAAATTGTTGCCTTGTTTTCTGTAGTTTGCAAAATATGTATTTAATAGTGTGCTGTAACCTGTAATCCATCCATGCGGCTTGTAATCGCTTATCTATTATATATCAGTGCTTGTATCTCTCAGGTTAAATCTTTATGGGTCTGTTTATATATTGATATCCAAAACCATGTTTTTAACGCGGCGAGTGCTTCTTCCTTTAGCTATTTAAATGTATTTCTGAACTCGTGATCCTCTGCCATTTGTCTTTGCTATGGCCACCATCAGCTGTTTCTACACGTGCAGCATGGTCAATTTTGGGATAATTGGGTAAACATAATTTATATTATTATAAGATTCTTATTATATTCTAATATATTATAGTATTGTAATATTCTTCGCGTACAAGCAGGTGCAGCCATTTGAATATTTTTGGCACTAGACTTCTGGTCTCATTCGCTTCCATTCATTTTTATATGCTAAAACAGCTCGTTACGCTGTTTGATGTTGCAAACTGATATTTCCTTATATTATTCTGCTTTGTCTGTATTGTCATAAACACACTTGTTTGTAGAGCGAGTAGTTTGACCATTTTTTGCGATTTGTTATTCCTAGTCATTTCTCCCATAGGAAATTGAATTGGACGTTCTAAAACAATCACAAAATTGAGTGCACTTCTGCATTAAGGTCAATAAGACAATGAAAGTGTTTTTTGACCTTACATGCCTATCAGCCTGTTATTGTAGACCCCCAAAACCAAAAATACGACCTTTTATAATGCAAAATAGAGGCTCTTTAAAAACTGAAATTACATTCAAATATGAATCACGATTTGTGTTTGCTCAATACAAATTTGAGTAGTGAATTGGGATTTAAAAGGCTTTTCCGTTTGAAATGGCAAAACCCTGCAATGTGTGCTTGGGTGGCATGGTCTGGAAAGGTGGGGGATCAGGGGGTTGTTTCTTTCTTTCTTTCTTAAGGAACAAACTGACACTAAAGCTCACCCATTTTGGGGAGCTTTTGAGCAGGCGGAAGGATTTGAGCAATGTTACCAATCAGACCTATCCCAACCTCCACTAATCCAGGGTGGATTTAGAGACCGTTGCATTTCAGGGGGGCTTCAAACCTCACAAACACACGCTGCCCTGATCAGGGCTTTATAGATAACACACCTTACAAGGACAGGCTGAATTTAAAATTCAAAACGGAGCCATTTAATTCCTTTATCTGCAAATTTACTTTAACAGTCTGTTTTTCATGCTTGTCATCAAAATTCTCGCCTGCTCCTCCCAACTCAATTCAGACCCCAGAACTGTGATTAAATAACATCTGAGCTACGCTTTCATTAACAGTGGATTCATCTCTCAGCATGTTGTCTGTGTCCAGCTTTTTAAATGGATTACGCTGTCAAAACCATTTATTCAGATTCATGATATCAGTGCTGGAATTGCACTTCTCTAACACAAGTGCAAGCGTGTTTTTGCAGTTTTTGTTCCTTAATACTACAAACTGACATCTACAGCCCATCCTGTCCCGACATAAAAGACTTAAGTCAGAATCCGAGGCAGAGGCGAGTCAGGAAGCGAGACGCTGTGGTGCCGCTGACATTAGCTATTGATTTTGATGTCCACTGTAGATGAAACTCCTGGCATGAATCTTCACGCATGGCTAAGGTGATGGCCAATGATCCCTAATGTTCACATAACGGTCAGGCAAAATGGATTTCGGATAAACGTTATGAGACCAGCCGTCAATAAAGGGCCTCGTTTATGAATTTTGTTTTGTCTATTTGTCTAACTTGCAAACTGATTGATGGCCTGGCTTTTTCTCTCTTTTTTTATATCCTCGCTGACCCGGGGATGTGTGGCTCAGCTGCCGAGGTGCAGGCGTAAGTCGGGTGGACAGTTGTGGACCCAGCTGCCAAAGGGACATATGTCGAGTAGATTCCGTAGGGTACTGTGATGGCATGCAGGAACTTGGCTCTCGAAATGACCGGCAGGACATCAAAAATGGCACAATACAAATACAGAAACATACCAGCATGCCAGTCATACTTATTTGCTCTCGTCTAAAGAAAACAGAAAAACATTCACCAAAGAGACCTGGCAAAAGCAATAATTTACAAATCCCACTGACTTCCATTGTTTGCACAAAAAGAATTTTCACAAAATCATGAACTATGGCTGTTTAAAACATTAGCGTAAGAAATTAATTCTCAGTTTTGGGTGAACTATCGTTTTGATGAACCATTTTCAAGCCTCCTTCCTCATATCTGTCATCGCTGATAAATACCAGTCCTGGTATTAAATCTGCAGGCCTAATCGGAGTGCTGCACATGCAGACAGGGTAATGGTCAAGGTCTAGTGCAGATCTATTGGACTTTGTGCGCACTCAGGCGAGCCCCTAACAAAATCTATTGCACCAGGGATTTTTGGGAAATTTCCCAGCAGTGCAGAAGCCTCGTTCATCATGCTGCAGGTGATAAGCAAGGTAGGCGTCACCAGGCCAGCAGTTAGATGGGCTTAGGGAGACGGAGCCTTAATATCCATCGATTCCCTTAGCTCCTGGTATTCATTATTTCAGCAGTGGGGTGTCTTCACCTTTCATGCAACCTAGACTCTTTTTTTTCTGTCAGAAGGAGACCTTGGCTTGAATACAGGACCATATGCTAATATGTTCGTTTAGTATGCAGGTATCATAACGACGCTGTGAATATCAATCAGAGCTTGAGACGTGCAAAAGTAGCGATGGTGCCTTATTCTGTGTAAGAACGATCTCAAGAAGCATCATTCATATTCAGCTGGCAGGTAAATTGACAGGTTTAGCACACCCTCCCTCTGTCAATGTCTGTTAGCATGCTCTCAAATAGCTCGTTTTTTGTCTCGTCTGATCCATTCTTGACCTGATTCAAGCCTCTTCTACCTCATCAGTTTCATCCTGCTGTAATGTCTGTGCCGCATCCTGGACCAGATGTGCCTTAATGTGGTTATTGCCATAACAACGCCTAGAGCGTACCAGCTCTGCCCAATGTCAACAGTCGATATACTCTTCTCCGTATCCTTGTTATTGCCTCTGAAAGGCCCGTCTTCCTGACCCTGCCCGTAACACAATTAAAAAACCCACATTAGGCTGAATGAAGAAGAGTCTGATTGGATTAGAAGGGAGCTGATGAAGGCCAAAGCCTTTCAGCAAGCACATGCCCCTCCTTTTGTCACCTCTGTAGGGTTTAGGGTCAGAATGGATTTGGAATGGAGAATAGAAACATGTATAATGCATTAAAGAAAACTGTTTTATTTGAATGGACTTTGACCCCTATGGTTGAAAATGGTTAAAGAGACAGACAAGAACCAGATTTAAGAAACATCTCTGAACCATTGACCATTCATTTATGTATTTTCTTTTCAGCTTAGTCCCTTTATTAATCAGAGGTCGCCACAGTAAAATAAACCAACGCCAACTTATCCAGCATATGTTTTACACAGGATAACCTTCCAGCTGCAACCCATCACTGAAAAACACCCATACACTCTCATTCACATTTATACACTATGGACAATTTAGCTTACCCAATTTACCTATAGCATGTCTTTGGACTTGTGGGGAAAACCAGAGCAACCAGAGGAAACCCACACAAACATGGGGAGATGTAAACTCCACACAGAAATGACAATTGACCCAGCCGAGGCTTGAACTAGCGACCTTGCTGTGAGGTGACAGTGCTACCCACTGTGCCACGCCTGTAATTGAATTTCACATGTATGAATTTAAAAATCGAACAAGCGAAGGCTCCGTTTACACTAGTACATTTTAGTTTTAAAATGGCGTTTTAGATCAAAAATGATCTGTGTCCACACTAGCTTTTCACCTAGCGTCTCTGAACATATTTCTGTCCACACTACGCCACCAAAAACGTATATCACGTGACCATTTGCGCACTCTGGGCATGCGCGTTCTAGTATAAACAGAAAGCATGTGTCTCGCTCGGCATTTGGTTATTGTTTGTCAACAAACGCCGGTTGTACATTAAACGCGATGGCAAAGAAAGCAAGAGAGGTATTTTTGTGGACAGACGACGAGGTCGAGTTGTTACTAAACGTAACAACAATGAATAACTGCACATTGGCGCCTAAAACAGACAATTGTGCAAACAACGCTCCCATTTCTGTGCCCATGTTGTTGTTTACAGTCTTCTGGTAGCGTTAAAGCAATGTGTTATAGTTATGTGATAGGGACTTGACGAATAAGGGAAGGATATGCAATGACACAAAAGCCCCAATCATGTAGCGAAACTCAGCAGTCCCGCCTCCGTTTTCAGATGTCTCCGTTTTTCCTCATCCACACTGAAACGGAGCAGCAGCGTTTTAGAATGAAAACAGCCCCTCCAGCGTTTTCAAAATGCTCTGTTTTCGACACTCGAGAACTCCGGCGTAGTGTGGACTGATCGCGTAACGGTAGCAAAACTTATGCGTTTTAAAATGAAAACGTATTAGTGTAAACAGGGCCTAAGTGACTTGGATTTTGCAGTAAATAACAACCCACACAAACATACTATAGTAATTTATACAAAATACTGAAGTGTGCTTGAACCATACCATAGTATAGTAAAGTACTTGTATACATTTTGTAGTATTGTCACTGAAGTAATAAAAAAGTAAGCAAAAAAAAGCAAGTTTTCCGCAACAATGTGTATTATATTACAAAAAGCATATTAAAGAATTTATTACAGTTTCAGTTTACTATAGATAACACTACAGTTTGCAAACAATGATATTTAAATACTACAATATGTACATTATAATTTGCTGGTGATTTGAAAACTCTATAGTACTGTTCAAAAACACTATAGTTGTCACTTTGCTCAAACTACAAATGCATCAAACTCAGAAATTATTAAAAGAACACTTATTTATAAACAAAGACACTCACTACAGCAACTGAAAGTTCAACATGCAGGAAAGACAAGGAGATGTAGACAATTTAATACCAGATGAAGGACTGAACAAAACACAGGAGTATAAATATACAAGACATAATGAACTAAGTACAAACATGGGAGAGATACAGGAGAAACTAATAAACATTAAAAAAAAATGGCAGGAAAACAGAACAAGTATCACGATGCAAAAAGCACAGCACATGGGGAGGTCACATGATATAAACACAAGACACCAGACTGTGACAATATTATAAATACAAATATTAATAAAAATACTTTCTTTAAAATTATGTAATTAATTGTCAGTTTTTCCACTTTAAGTTAAAAGTATAAATGCTAAGTGAGGTACTGAATTGAAACTTAAAATGTATTTTCGATTCAATTCACAACTAATGCACAACCACAAGGACAAAGATAGAAGTTCCTAGGCACTGGTCAGAGGTCAAGGGCAGAGGGATTATGTGGCACCTCTTGGGAAGTTGTAAAGGAGGGATTTATTGGCAGGGGTACTCTCGCACTAATCCGCATGGATGAAAACTTACCTTTGATCAATATATTTCTGCAGAGCTTCGGAACAATGGAGATCATGAGAGTATGTCTTCGTTCACCCCCTTCCGACCGCCATTTCTCCTAGTTCACCTGTGAAGGGGGAATAAAAAAAGATTCTGGATATTGGTAAATGGAAAGAGGAATTCCATTTATTTGCAGTGGCCTGGAGGCAAGTAGCACAACTACATCTTCTCTGGTTTGATAGAAAAAACCTTCACATCCCCCTAGCGTGATCACGCTACCAACTGTGGACCTCGGCTCCATCTACCAGACTACCAGAGAACACACACACACACACACATCTTAACCCTTCGCTTTCCGTCTTGCTCATCCTTGAAAGCAGCTTTGTGAATCCATCATTCCGCACCATGACTAAATCCATGGGCCAGGGATCAAGTTTTTCACCCACCAAGAAGGAATTCACCTGTCAAGGTGCCTTTATACCAGCTCATTCTAAGCCCCAGGGCACCATCACATTTACGGTACTGTCACAGTTTCTTCTTTTATTATGGTAGCATGACCCAGTGGTACATCTGTCCGTACCCCTCACCTCCTGGGAGATGCGGGGCACTCTGATCCCTATACGGAGCATGCAAAGAATTGGGAGTGGTGACAATTCGTGCTTCTCTATTATCAGTCGCTGGCAAGGAGGTGCAGGAGCTTTTCTCAACCTCTGTCCACCCGAGGGGAATGACTGTCTTGTCAGAGAGTTGACTTCCATTTCCCTTTCTTTATCGCACCAGTGCTCGGCTGATTGAGATGATCTCTCTTGCTCGCTCACTCTTTATTTCTCCCTTAAATCTCCCTCCAGAGGGAGCCACCACAGAGTTAGGGCTTAACAGCTCCCCCAACTCGCATCCCTCCCTCCCCTCTTTCTCCTCTCTCTCCCGGGGACAAGAGCTTGGAGGTACAAAGTATAATTCTGGCATCCTGACCAAATAAGATAAGGGAGTCAGCACACATGCTCATCAACAGCTAGGCGCCATCAAATATTCATAGGCCTTGACGGACCCTACAGTAAAATGGCCAATTTGCCAGAATACGAATGGCACACTGAAACTGGAGGATATGCTCAACCTACTGGATATCCATAAGGAATCTGAAGAAAAGGGCAGCCGTCCTTCGGGACAAAACTTGCAGTTTTGGGCGATTATGTTTTATCTTTCTGGCATGAACATGCTTAGAGGTCAAAGGAAGAGGGGAGCAAGGAGATGATTTGATGATAGTGGCAGTGGAAAAGGAGAGAAAGTGAGATCGCAAAAGCAAAGGGGAATAAATGTTGGCGAAAGTGCAGTGGCAGCCGACACAGAAGGATTAGAAGAGGGAATGGTCAGCGGCAGCAGGCTTTAGCAGCAGGCTGATATTTCCAGGAAAGACTTGCAGATTTCAGCCTGTTACCAGTAAACAAACAACAACTCACATAAAATCCATTCAAAATGTGTTTTTAATAGTAAGACTAGGATCAGTTTTTCATTTTCAATGAAAATGTGGTCCAAAAAAAAAAATGAATAAATAAAATAGCATATTTACCACTCAAAAAAGGGCCATTCTGAACCCTTTGTAAACTTTATGGCTTATTTCGCTTCATATGTCAATCCACTTATACTTTACCTAATAATCCTGAGCATTTGAACATTGATGTAACGTTAAACTACACGTTTGGGTTTGGGTTTGCAGTGAACACCAAAAAAGTAGCACTGTCCCTGCTTTAGCTTGTAGGTTTCAAGACCTTACCACTGTAAAAAATAATGAACCCTAAATCTACTCAATAACATTGAGGTAACAGATTACAAGCAATATTATTAATTAAATTCAACAAATATGGATTGAGTAACAATTAAATAAATTGGCTTATTTAAAATTAGTCATTTAAAGTAAGTAACTGCGAACAGTACTTAAAAAAAAAAAATAGCACATTTTAACCAAAGTTATTGATTTAATCATTGATCGGTTCAACAGAAAATGATTGTGAATTTGAAAAAACTCATTTTAATCAAGTTGGATTTAATCAATATTTCCTCTTTTTTTTTAATTATTCACAAATAATAGCTAAATTATTACAATAAAATGAATTAGGTTTTATTACAGACATTTTAAAGTAATTTCAAAGTGAAAAAATGGGCTAAAACAGGAAATTAATTGTATTAAATGAAGTGTACATATTCAATTTAATGAAATATACAAGGCCACAGAATGAATTTTTACAGTGCAGACAGATGTATGAAAGGTGAATGAACATTTTATTTCCCAGAAACACTGCCTGTGTAAATTGGAATTCTTGTCATTCCATTTCAAATTTCATTACAGGTTAGTGTCAAGTTTGTCCAGTTCAATTCAAACTGAAAAGGCCAGTACAGTCCAGACTATACCATAGCTTTTACTGTGGAAGAGGTTTTGTGATAACTGTCTTCCAATCATTTTCAGAATAAGAAAAATACCTTTTAAAGTAAAAAGAACTTTAAATTAATTTTGCTTCAAGCTAACACGAGCATGTAAAAATACTGACAAGAGAGGTCTGTGTTGTCAAGATCCAATTTTATCACTTAATAATATGTCTGATTGCTTGCATTCTGTCTTCAAAGGCTAGTCATTTTATACACACTGTATGCCTATATGTGGATTGGTATTTCTCCTGCTTTGTAGAATCATAGATTCTCCGATTATTTTATTTAGCTTTTCTTTACAGGTTTATGTCTAAATCAAAAGATGGTGCAAAACATAAAGTGTTGAACATGACTGTTTTTTTCATATTCAGTGCTAATATAATATGTGAGGTATAGGAAGCCATTTGCGACACATAAGGATGATTGAGACATAAACAGTCCTTGCTCTTAAACCACCAGTGTCCATAGGCAGAGCTGGAGAATTATCTGCACAGAAGCACAGTAGGTCCATCGGTATAACTCAGCCTAGCACTCTGGAGCCACTGCAGCAGTGCCTTCAGCATTTTCATTCCCCAAACACAGGTGCACATCACAGCCAAAAGAGCCTCAGTGGTGCCGGCTAAAATTGATAAATTGTCGCTGTTTTTTTTTTTTTCTTACTTTATTGATGCAATATATATTCCAAGAGCTACATTGTAGTCTTTAAGATTCTTTGCTTTGCCTGGGGAGAAAGCAGGATAGAAGGAGAGAGAGGTTTGTGTTAATACATTACAAGACTGGAGTAATTCACCAGAGTGTTCATAAAATAAGTGCTCGTAAACCACACCACTGTCAAACTCCTTACAGAGGCGCCAAGAACTTAAGGCAGTGTAGCTGGGGCAACGGGGGCAACATGTAGTCATTGTGCGCAGACACACACACATGCTCTCTCTCTCACACTCTCTTGTACAGCTATCTTTATGGGGACTTCCCATAAACTTAATGACTTTAAAACTGTATAGACAGTATTCTATTATTCTATCTATAGACACAACTCACAAAAAACATTGTGCAGACTTAATACTTCTTTCTGGGCTGTTTATGAACTATATTGTCCTTACAATATCAAAGTTTATTGGTATTGCAATCAGTGCTTAATTTGAGCCAGATTATGCCAGAACCTGTTCCAGAAAATGTCAAATATTTGTGTTTTGCATTCCGGTATTTATTTCAATGGATCTGGCATTAACTTGTGTGTGGTGAACCCCTATGTGTGTGTGTGAGAGAGAGAGAGAGAGAGAGAGAGAGAGAGAGAGAGAGAATGTGAATAAGTGTAAGTGAAGGCTGTGTGGATTGTAGTGTTTTTGAACTATCGGCCCTTAACAATATTTTAAGCCAATAAGCTTTTGTATGTTTACAATCACTCTTGTTGGTTGGGGATTGTCTCGCGTGCAGTGAGCAGTAAAAATAAATAATGGCATAGTGACTTAAATAATATTTGTATTTTCAAAATGGCAAAGGGGAAGTCACGCCTATTTAGATTTTTGGTGAAGTTTTACTAACTAATTTCGAGAGGAGCACATGATATGATTGACTGCAGCTGGCCACCCATCTTCATTTATTAGTTAGCCAATCAGATTAATCCAAACTCACTATAAGTAACCTAGCAAGAACTACTCCCTTATCTTCGTTTTCCGAAGAAACCCCCCATCCACCCCTTCTCCTCCTTTCCTCCTTTACCACCGGGGATCTCTCGAGAACCACCTGATCTCGTACTCCCCTCACATGCTCTATGAACCTGGCGGGAGCCCTGGGCTCAACCATCTCCGAGCTCAGGGTTCTCTCCTGGGACAGCATGCCAAACCTACTAACAGTTGTCAAACAATGTCTAATTGTGAACTCTTGAAAAGACCATGAGTAAATCTAATGAGCCTAATCAAAAGAGATTGTGAGAAGATGAAACTGCAAGAATGGATCAGGATAGCAGGAGACAGTTGCAAAGCGATCTCAAGTCAGTTAGAAAACATGACAGAAGAGGTAACTGTGGGCTCTTCTTAAAGGTTAGACTGAGTGAGTCATTTATTTATTTATTTTTTTCACTTGGCACATAATAGTGAAATGAACTGAATAGTAATTCAATTTATGTTTGTAGCTACATGTTTTTATTATCCCAACTGATCTATAACTTTATATGGCACAAAATAATTAGAGACCGTACAGAAATGTGATGCTCTTTTTTGCGCTGTCACCATTTAATGACTTCATGTTCCGGGAAAACTGACATTGTAAGGTGGACGTAGGACACGGTCATTTTTAATTCCTCCTTTTGTTTTTGGGAGTTATTCATTTACAAATTAAGCACTGAATGCCATACATGTGGGGAAATTTGGTTTGGTGTTACTTAGCTCTATGAAAATAGTTCTGTAAAAATACATTGTACACCATAGTATATTTTACTGACTTCTTGTTTCCCATTTGGACACTGGACTCTGGACCAGTTCTATGCTCATAAAACATGCTCCTCAGTATGATATTTTGAATCGGTCACCACAAGGTGGGCTTGCAGTCCATATTCAGAAAGAAAGAAAACTGTCTTTTTTTCTTCCTACTTTTATTGGCTTTGCCATAAAATTCTGTATGATAACAAAATAAAATGTTTTAAAATCTTTATAAACATTAGACAGACTCTAACATAAACTGTTGGTGTCAACTGTATCACTGAGAGCTATTAAACCAGTTTGTTGATGAAGTTATTAGCAAGAAAAAAAAAGTATTTGGGGCTTAGCAGCCCTTAATTGTGAACCCATCACATTTGCTCAAGTCATAGCTTAAACACACACACACCTCACACATGGCTGCAACATCAGTGACCAGACTGGGAAAATTAGGTCACCTCAATAGAGAATAATTGGCAATACCAGAGGAGACAACAAGCCGTCAGACAAACTGCAGCACAGCGGGAGATCAGCAGAGAGGGAACTTTAGAGTAAATCTCTCCCTCTCTCTCTCTCTCACACACACACACACACATACACAGAGGTGCTGAATTCTCCCTTGGGTCACAGAGCCATACAGACAGAAAAACATGAGAGAGAAAGAAGGAGAAAAAAGTCTAAACAATGTCTCTGGATAAAATGAAATGACTTAGTACAGAATAATGGAGAGTTAGCTCATTGAAACAAGGGACTGATAGAGACATTTGAGGCAAAGGAAACTATGATATCAGCTTTGTAAAGCTAAAATTGAGAGATTGGCCATGGAAACATAAAAGGTACAATGTAATCGCTTTCCCCAAGAATAAGACAAAAAGTGACAAGAAAGTGCCCTGAACTACAGGTAAATGTGATATCTCAGATCTATATGACACATTATCTGCTCATTTCTGTTAATAAAATGGAGAGATGTAAGTAATTTAAGCATGTGTGTGTGTGTGTGTGTGTGTGTGTGTGTGTGTGTGTGTGTGTGTGTGTGTGTGTGTGTGTGTGTCTAGATGATGTATGCTTCATGCAGTGAGACAGGATCTGGATGATACTAGCTTTAGCTGTGAACTGCATTTTAATTAGCTCAAATAACATGTGCAAATTAAACAGAAGCTTCCATCTACACAATGCAAACAAAATGTATTAATTCCTTCTGTTTTTTTTATGTGGGAGAAAAAACAAACAAACAAAATAAAATATAATTAATATTTCGTTTTGCATAGGTATTAAATGTATTATTGTTTATAATAGTATTTATTTATATTTTTGAATTAGCCATACATATTTATTATTTTGTTTGATAAAATATTGTATATAAATATAGTACAGCTTTTCATCATATTTAGTTAACGGACCCTTTTCCCAAACCTGTCTAAGGGTCCATCTATTAGTCCAATGTTGGAACTACAGTAACAACATGGGTGAAGGTTAAATGTGTGTAAACCTTTTGGCACATGTGAAAAGAAATATTTTTATTTGTTAAAATTAATTTTAATGTGTTTCCAACTCCGAATTTAATTGAGTCCAATTTATGATAATTTCAATTTAGATTCATCTAATTAAAGCTGATCTCCTTATAAGTTGTGATTTGGTCTAATTTAGATTGATTAACCTAATAAATGCTTATTTTCAGTTGATGGTTCATCGTTTACCCGAAGTCTCTTAGAGTCAGTATGCTGGCCAGATACGTCTGCTCATGGACACATCCTCGCCAGTCCTGGTTCTTAGATATGAGGATATAACTCTAAACTAATTTCCTTCAAGTAATATTAGGCCGCCCCATGCTTGCTCATACATAAAGAAAGTTTGCTTTAGCCACTAGATTATATCATACTAAGTCAGTGATGGTCAGAAATCAACAGGCTTCTAATGCTGTGCCTATGCTCCATCCATTATGCCTGAGTGTATGAGCAATTCTGGTCATAGGCTGCGGAACCATTAGCCTAAACAATTTACTTGATTTAAATGATTTCAGAAGATATTAGAGTTAAACAAGAATTTTATATTTATTTGTCAGGCAATGACTTTCCATGCCAATTCACATAATTAAACAAAATAAGCCAATTCAGATTGTACAGCATCAACTACCCAACGATACATTTAAGAGTTAAAGATTCATACCCAACCATGTAGAAGCACATTGCGGCATATATCTTAACTCACTGCAATGGGGTATCCTGGCTACAGAATCCCAAAGACACTCTTGCAAATTTCCTTTAAATACTCAAATCACAACAAACCATTATAAATTCAAGACAATAAAAGGATGGGTGACTGGATAAGTTTCCTAGCTGATTTTGTTCTCAGATTAGAATGTTTGTTGTTTTTGTTGCATGACAATTCTTGTGGTCGTGCCTCGTGGAATTTTATAACAGTTTCCAAGGGTTCAATATTACAGAGAGATGTAGCCATCCTTACACCTGTTATGATGCGTTTAATGTTCATCAGCATCTTAAATTCTGGAAAGTTTTTAATATTTAATTTTTTTTAACACATTTATATGTATTTCTGAATGTAGTATATTATCTTTGCTTTAAATTAAAAATAAAAAATAAAAAAAAATAACTGATTGTGCAAGGCATTTCAAATGCAGCGTCTATAGGGTTGAGAGTATTGACATTATTATCTCGCACTTTATAACATCATCAAAGAGTTTTTCTTTTTATTATTTGAGCAAATAGGATTGTAAAAAAATATATGTGTTGTATTCTCCTAGTCACTGCACTTTAAGTTTCCCCAACTATAAGTTCCGCTACTGAGTTACCCGTAAACGTAAAATGGGTCTATTCTTCTCATTTTTAAATTGAATATTTTAATTACTTTTTTTCATTTTTATTTCTTTTAATAATAAATGATCATATTGCACTGATGGCATTCAGTTATTATGGTAACAAAAATTAGTTCTCAGTATGTTCAAAACAATTATATAACTGCTGAACTGCTTTGCATTGCTAGAAAGTAACTGTTAACATATTCAAACTGTGTTCATTCAAACAACACTGGTTAGAACTGTTGTTAGTGATGTCACAATGGAGTGATGACTTCTGCTTATCAAAAAGTTTGGGATTAAAAAAATGTCAGATTATTGCTGTAAATACTAAACATTTTATCTAAGAATTTCTTTTCTCTCTGTCTCTTTATTATTTTGCATTATTATGTGGGCTCCATTACTCTGTTATACATTTGTGTTTTATGTACAGATGTTTAAAAATGCTGCTTTATTCTCCTGACATAGAAAATGACCTAATAAAAAGCATATTGGTAACAACTTTAAACCATTTTTGGCAAATTGGGATTATCGGAAATGAAGCACATATTAGTCAGTTGATCCAATTCAGTTCAATGAAGGATCCATCAGATTGATTTAACCGATAACTAAGAATGGGCTTATAGCAGGTCATTAAACAGTCATGCTTCTAATACTCTAAACAAACATCTTATATAAAATAATGTACTTTAAAGACATTAGTTAGCAAAAGGAACTCATAAGTTGGACAGCCGATCGATCTAAGTCCATACAGAGGGAGAGTTGGGAGCCATTTTCGCCTGTGAGTCACTGGCAGACCATCCATTTCCCATAAATGTTTGCGTGGGCAATTGTGCTCACATCACACCTACAGCCGCTTTATAGCAGGCCAAGCGGCATTAATTGAGGTATTGAGAGAACGTCATTACCGTGGTAATAACTCAACGGCGTAAATGATTGCGGCAAAAATGGCTGCGCCTCATTAGCCTCATATCTCATTGCTTAACAAACATGTAATTGAGTGCAAACGTATTTGCCTATTGATGGGTCCATTTCCAGCTCAGAAAGCTCTCCCCAGCTTGATAAAGAAGAAACTAAATGACACTGAGAAAAAACAGCGACAGTGTATTTTTTCAAATTTAATGTCACTGGATTTTCTCTGAAGCCATACGTCTTGATCACATTTTATCAGTAATGAATTTATAATCAACTTATTAGGCAACGTATCTGCCTGCATGTAAATGCATCGTAATAACTATTACGTTTTAAGGGTGTCTGCTCCAATTAGCTTCAAATAGAGCCATGAATCCAGTAGAACTGCTGCCAAATGGCCCAACAGCCCTGGCAGATGCAGCCCATTTAAAAGCACATTTCTGTCTGTCTGTGAGGGGACCGCGACTACCGGGTTGGACCCAGCTCACCGTCTTCAGCGTTTATTTAGTCTCCATTATCTTTTATTTGCAGGCTGATGCTTTC
This sequence comes from Danio rerio, assembly GCF_052040795.2. NCBI lineage: Eukaryota > Metazoa > Chordata > Actinopteri > Cypriniformes > Danionidae > Danio > Danio rerio. The sequence continues at coordinate 30,438,235 of NC_141029.1, read as the reverse complement.
ACTTGGCAAGAGATCAGCTGTAATTCAGCCTCGCAGAGGCAGTGAGAGAATGTAGAACCAGTTGAGGAGGCTGCGAAGAGAGACATGCTGGAAGGGATCAAACATAAACAAGTCTGTTAGGCTAAATAAAAACTGCACTTTTGTTTCTGACGATCCTCTAACTCGCTCCAAATTGACCCACTAACACCACTTTGTAATTCATAAAACTGCTCGTTTTGTTTCTCTTTTAGCCAACTCAAATGTACTTTCCCTAAAATGTTGACAATGTTAAATAGGTACTAGTAGTAGGTCTTAGGGGTGACATGGTGGCTCAGTGGTTAGCACTGTCACCTCACAGCAAGAAGCTCACTGGTTCGAGTCCCAGCTGAGTCAGTTGGCATTTCTGTAGGGAGTTTGCATGTTCTTCTCATGGGTTTCCTCCTGTTTGCTCCAGTCTCCCCCACAGTCCAAAACACGCACTATAGGTGAATTGGATTAACTAAATTGTCCATAGTGTATGTGTGTGAATGAGTGGATATGGATGTTTCCCAATACCAAGTTGCAGTATGCAATGGATAAGTTAGATAAGCATATGCTGAAGAAGTTTGCAGTTCATTAAGCTGTGGTGACCCCTGATGAATAAAGTTGAAGGAAAATGAATGAATGAAGTTTGTAAATAGGCATATGTTAAGTTTAAAAAATAACATGTTTATTTGTGCTTAATAATTATGATAATGTTTTATTATTATTATTATTATGTTTAACTGTATTATTTAAATTACACGTAATTTCTGCATGTGATTTGCAGTGTTATAAACAGGGCAAATTAGCTTGAGAGTCAATTCCATTAATGTGCTGGTGGGAGGGAAAGTATAAAACATCACATAAAGCAGGGGAATTTAGCTTGCAGGTACAGGTAATGTACTAACAACAGGTGCAAAATGAAATAGGACATGCTTTTCTTGGTCTTAAAAAATAGCACAAGCAGTAATAGTACAACCACATTTACTAAGGTAATTAGCAAATTTACCACCTTATAAATCATGTTGCATGATTAATTTACATAATTTCCTCTCATGAATATTTCTTTTAGTTTGACGCACTTTTCTTTTCTTTTTGGCCAATCACAATACAGTGGGACAGCTGACCAATCAGAGCACTGCTGGCCCTGTGGCAGGATAGACTTTGTAAAATCCAAAACACCCTAGAACATTTCAGACAGACTGAGAATCAAAACACCCTAATTTGTGGAAAATGAATATACTGTAAAACCCAACAGTCAACTTTATCAAATGAAATGAGTGTAGTCAACTCAAAATTTGCTGAAAGTGAATTCTACTCATTTGAGAAAAAAAGTTTTGATCTCAGTGTTGAAGGTAATGAGTTAATTAAATACCTCATTACTTCAATCTAAATGGAGTAAGTTCACAGTCCTCATATAGATTATTTTTTTTTTTTTTTACTATTTGAGGAAACCGATTGCTAAAAACCATTTAAGTTGCTCTAACTTATTGGGTTTTACATTACTCAGTTGATTTGAGTTCTCTTCATTTACTGGGTTTTACTCCAATCGCTTCATTTACTCAAATAGATTAAGTTCACAGTACTCATTAGGATTCGCTTTTGAACTTAAATAATTTGTTGCAATCGGTTTTCTCAAACAGTTTGAGTTAACTTAACTTATTGGGTTTTACACAGGGTTGTCACTTTTATCACTCCTAATAAACAAAATAATGTCCTTTTATAATGCTTTTATCTATTATTCATTATTTAATTTCTTAAATCATACATAAAAAATTTAGTTCCTTAAAGAATAATTATGGATTAAATCTGAATTGCTTATGTAAGAACGTAAATTATCATATACATCTATTTATTTTGCCAAAATAACAAGAATGAATTGTCTTTATCATTAAGAATGTCCATGAAGATTCCAAAGGCAGATAGTGATAATATCAGGGATGTGTTTGGACTTTGGGTGTATTATGATGTGATCACATGTTAATTGGTCAGTTTGTTTGTCTCAGTTTTTGCGCTTTGGTCACATGGTCAAGAAAGATACCAAAAGTTTCTCTGTCTCTTTTTCTGCTCTGCTCCTCTCTTGCTCTGGAGTCTATCTTCTCTGGCTTTACTGCTATCAGGCTCTCTTTGAGGCATTCTATCTGTTCTTTGTCTCTCTCTCTCCTCTGTCTCTCTCTCTCAGGTCACTTTAGTTACATTTGAGCTGGGTACAATTATTATCATAAGTTTTATCATTTCATGTTTTATCCTTTTATACAGTTATTTTGTAACCAATTCAGTTGTAACAATCACAAATTATTATCATTAAATCATCTCATTTTCAGTAATTTGTAAATTACTTTTGATTTAACATCAACACTTAATTGCTCCATACTGCAATACAATACAATCATAATAGCAATGCTTGCCCACATGTTTAGTTATTATAACTGCCCTTATTTCCATTTTTGGTATAAGATTGCAGAAAGATGGTTTGACTAGAAATGCAGTTTTTCACCATCATACTGATTTTTAGTCTTTTGGCAAAACTACAGTTCAAACCACTGTATTTAAAAGCCCATTCTTACAGTCATATAAAACGATGTAAAACATGTCTGCTCAAACTGCAAATCTGACACTGGATCAGCAAGGCCAGCAAAAACTTATTAATATTTATGAGTAAATGGAAGGCTTTCCTCATGCAGTGACGTCAAAATTCACATCATGTGCAGCTGCTTCCCCCTTCTCTAAAAAAAAAAAAAAAAAAAAAAAAAAAAAACACATGAACACAATACAGCTCTGGTGTTTAATATATACAGCATGTATACACAGTACATACACACCTGCAAAAACGTATGCACTTTGAAGCAAACATGTAGAAGATTGCCTTTCAAAACACACAAGATGCAGTCTGGTGTGCAGTACATGATTTAGTTTGCTTTCCAGACATCCCACACATCCCGATATGACATTTAACACACATTCAGTGAGGATAAAATGCAAATCTGAGGACTAGAGAGAGAGAGAGAGGCAAGGGATGAACGATAAAGAGCGAGCAAAAGAGAAACATTAATGGATAGCAGTCAGTATCTCAGCAGCTCCCCAAAAACATATTTAAGATATGCAAATGACTGTCATAGCGAGGCACTTGACAACATGTTATTATGTCTCAATATACAAACAACAAGACAGAGAGAAAAGAGGGTGAAGAATTTGAAGGAGAGAGAGAAGAACAAATAGAAACGGAAAGAGCCGCTGTTTGTTCTCAGCATTAGTGACTCTGACCAAAACAGGTTTATGCTGAACATAAGCTGTAGATGAAGTGGAGATGTGTTTAAATGATTTCTTTTGGCTTTAATAGTATGAATACAAAATTTTACCTATTTGAAAACATGGTGCTTTTCAATGAAAACTGCACTACCAAGATTCACCGGTAAACATTACTACCAAAGCATTGCAGTTACTCAAGTCTCTTGAGTGGTTTTATTATGATGGTAGCTGGTTTCTAGGGTATTCTAGGTGGTCACTGTACAATTGCAAAGTGCTTTCTAGGGTATTGCTAGGTGGATGGAATGCTATTGTTAAATGTCTCCATGTTTCTATTATATTCTGGTTCCGGTGTTTAAAATAAGCCTGTCAGCCCCATAAAACAATGTTTTAATCGGTTTTAAGCATCAAAATAACAATAAAACAAAGATTTGTCAGTTGTAAAAATGATTTATAAAAATATGAATAATCAGAAAGTAATGATGCACCTTTAAAATACATGTCTTTTTAAACATTGTTTATTAACCTTTTTTGCCTTTTTATTTCAATATTCAATGTTTATGATAAAGCAACAGCACACCTTAAAAATAAGTCTATGATTTATTATTATTATTATTATTATTTTAGTAGTACACTGTGAAAATGATATAATCAATTAGTTATGTTTTAGTTCATTGTAACTTACTAAACTAAGTTAATCATGTTCTTACCTAATCATATAAGTTATGCAAGCTGTTTTAAGTCAGTTTAACATAATATAAGTTCAATGGATTCATAGGGTTGATTTGATTCAGCTTCAAAATTTAAGGTGAGCTACTAGTGGGTGTGGCCAACTGGCGCCATTTTGTTTGCATGTCACTCCAACCAGGGGTAACCAAATAAGGGCAAAGAGGTGGAGTGTGAGAGGAGCTACAGATGCCTGCTAGCATTCTGCTTAGACAGGCTTTTCTTGGAGAAAATGCTTAATACTTCATTACCTGCAACTCATTTACTGTTCTAAAGACAATTATAAATGGTCAAATATCTTAAGTAAAACAAATACATTTATATAAGTATAGGCCTATAAGAATTTCACTCACCTGGGAAATAGAAGCCACATGAATGGTTTGTGAGTACAATTAAGTGCACACAGCATGCCATATTATCTCATAATTGTAAGAAAGAATCCCAAAAAGCAACTGACTGCTTAAAGCCACATGAAACACATCAAAAATATGATGTATATGCCGAGTTTAGCGGCTAATCAGCTGTAAGCTATACAAGGGAGAGCGGGAGGTTGCCACTTGAGTAGAAATACAATAGTAGTTGTTGAATTTATTTTGTAGTTTCATCATTTATTTATTTATTTATTTATTTATTTATTTATTTATTTATTACATATTTAATTCATTAACTTAAATTCTTTCAATTTGTATCATACTTTATTATGTTTTATCATTTAAAACATTTGAAATATGTCTAAACAATATTTTTTGTCAGTTTTATTTTGAATGCTTGCTAATGCTTGCAAAATCTTTCCTCTAAATATATATATATATATATATATATATATATATATATATATATATATATATATATATATATATATATATATATATATACATAGTTTAAGCTAGTTTAAACAGTCCAGAATGACACATTATACAAGCAATAAAAACATAGCATCATTAACCATCAAACACAATGTCAGTTGATCAGGATGGAGAAGTGCACCGAGAGCAACAAACAAATTAAAAGAGAAGGTAAAATTACCAATATAGCATGCAGATTCTGTAATAGCAGAATCTGTAATAATACAACAACCAAAAAGAAAAAAACCGGGGCTGTCAAGGTTTTTTGGTACTGGGCGGCTCAATGTCTATTGGGCCGACTAGTTGCCTGGGAGACAAGAATCTAAGGGGGACAGTAGGGGGGACGGAGCAGAGCCAATAATGAAGCTCCAGCACCTGCCAAAAGCTTAAATTAGAAGGAAACGCTGCAGCCAAATCCAGCCATGGGGAAAGGTCACCGGGAAAACGGTCCAAAGCCAATGCAGAAAATGCTGCAACCTAGGAGTGTGTTAGATCTCCCTAACCTGATAATGCCGAAATGGATGGGACAGCACAGACAAAAGGACAATCTGCTGTACCGTGCCGCTTTCTTTGAGCCCTGTGTTTAACCCCTCTCAGTACAGCAGACGCTAGGCGGAGCTACTCAAAATGTCAAATGGTAATAGATGGGAGAAATTTGCTCCTGAAAGAAAACGAATGTGCCTCAGATTTGCTGGTCATTCTCAAAAGGTCACTAGAAAATATTAAACACAGAGCGATCAAAGATCTATACCGGTAAAGCCGGGAGATTGTATAATCAGCACTGGAGAGCTTCTTCGTCTTAAATGAAGGTTTGACGTTTATTAGGCGCCAAATGAATCAGATAATTAATTGATGCATCTTAATGGCTATTGGAATTACAAATAAGATTTTACGGCAGAATAAATGTCACGCTGCTGTTTGTTAGAAGCTGGTGAGAAACCTGCATATTATTTCCGAGCAAGCGTTAGAAAGTGCTATATTCCCTTGATGTTCTGCACATTAATACAAGACACAACAGTCTTGTGTTTATTAGTGCATAAACACTTTGGAATTAAAGAGCTTGTCGAACTGTGAAAGTGTAGTGTTTCTTTGAAAACTAAAAAAACTTTTTCCAGACTCTGGCTCTGACCAATTCTAAGATATATTAAGTAGGAAGAGGAAGATAACGCATTAACACAATATCCTGCACATTTATATGTCAACAACACCTCAGAAACTTGGCCTGCAGAGTCACAGTAAGACAATAAAGAGAAACTAGCAGAGATCCTATTATTATTAAAAGCTGTAAGATGTAATAATGTGGAAAATCCACCGACTCTTGTGCTTTTCTGCCTACACGTAACACCTGCCTGCAGCACATACATCCAAAAAAACATTTCACAATCCTTAACCATTTCAGTGTAATCTTAAAGGGCCATGAACCCCCCCACCCCCATCTCAGCAGGATGTTTACACACCTGTAGTTTGAAAAAAAAGTCAAGAAAGTAGGTGAGTCCAGCTTTGTTTATGTGGGAGTGTTGAATGGGGAAAGAGGGAAGGGTTTGCATGAAAAGGGAAGTTTCATTACGTGCACACACTGATTTTCAATTTCAAATCAAATTACTAAGACAATAATATGATTAAGGCAGGTGTTTACATGAGTTGCTTTTCGGATGTTCCTTTCCTGATCCCGTTTTACATGTTATAGCACAGATTGATTAACGTCATTGTGTCAACATGCCATCCACATCTCCTCCAGAGTTTAATGTAATTTTGGGTGTTTCAAGAGTTCACACTTAGATTTTGCTTGACAACTGTTAGCAGGTTTGGCATGCTGTCCCAGGAGAGAACCCTGAGCTCGGAGATAGTTGAGCCCAGGGCTCCTGCCAGGTCCATAGAGCATGTGAGGGGAGTACGAGATCAGGTGGTTCTCGAGAGCTCCCCTTTTAAAAGGAGGAAAGGAGGAGAAAGGGGGTGAATGGGGGGTTTCTTCGGAAAACGAAGATAAGGGAGTAACATCTAGCTAGGCTACTTATAGTGAGTTAGGATAGATCTGATTGGCTAATTAATGAGTGTAGATAGGTGGCCAGCTGCAGTCAATTATATCACGTGCTCCTCTCGAAATTAGTTTAAAAACTTCACTTAATTTTTAATTTGTCGACTTTAACTGCAGTTCGGCACTTTCACTTTGATTTAGGAATTTCATGCATGCCCTCTTCATTTTGCGATGCAGATGTCTGTGGTCCTTCACTGACTCAGTAGGTGCTGAGAATAGTGTTAAACAGCCGTGTGTATAGACTATCCTGTCAAAAAATGCTATGCGGAAAAAAATCTACACAACGGTAATAGTTTGAGTAAGGTCTTCAGATGTTTACATTTGGAGAGCAGCATTTACAATGGATCTTTCAGTACATAATAACAATGTAGTGATATTACTGTAAACTTAGTAACTAAATCATTTTGACTAAGGTGTGTCTTTAAACACTGAAAGAGTACTACTGACGATACTAAATAATTTTGCCATCTGAATAAACATAAACAAAGAAAATTGATCACACACCTACCAAATCCATAGAGACCGAGCAATCAACTGTAACCACATCTTTTTTTAAAAAGAAGACGAGTGGCAAATCTGGATTTTACCATTTCCAGATGCGAAAAGCTCTCGGGTACAAAATGTTACTTATAAACATATTTTTGTCACATGTTAGCAGACCACTGTAATCCACACATGAGGGTCCACACGTGAGCTCTGCTCATGGGGAAATGGAAAAAAAACCTTTGTTGTGGAACATTTAGAAATGCAACACTGATGACCCTTTGAACAGTTCTTCTTCTACTACTTGTTTAAATTACGGTTGGCAATGCAATGTGGCATATCTCTAAACACTATAACAGGTAAAAAGAGTCTTCAAAGCTATAACATGTATATTATTGAAGTTGTATCTTGTTCACAATAGAGCGTGCTGTTTGGGTCAGACCAACAGACAAAAAACAGACAATTTTCACTATTTAGTGAAATATATGTGTCCTGATAGTATTTTTTAGCAACATGGGACTGTCAACATCTCAAAAAATGTGTTTTGGGGTTTCGTGACCCTTTAAAGGTTTGTGTGGCACATTTCAGTGTGGATTGTTTTTAAACATTTCACATTGTGATACAGGCTTTGCAAAGTGCTTATTATCTGCAGCATATTGTTTCTGGTTCTACTTATTTACAGTGAGAATCTGTTCTCAACAGCCACTTATATACACCATGTAATCATATCACACATTTGATATTAGCTGTTAAAAAACTTTAACACATCATTTAACAAAGACAAACATTGGCCTGGTTTCCATTACAGATGAGCATAATACTTTTGTAATTTTTTTTTTTTCAAATAATGAAAAACAAAAGCAATAAAAAACTATTGTGAATGAACAGTAATATCATTTATCAAGGGTATTCAACAAACATAATTTCCCCTCTTGCAATAAGTCATATATATATATATATATATATATATATATATATATATATATATATATATATATATATATATATATATATATATATATATATATATATATATATATATATATATAAAACAACTTATGACTGATGTTGGTAGGTTTACATACTGTATATCACAGCTGCACTAGTTATTATTTTAATCAAAGAAGATTCTGGGAAGTAATTCAAGGAAAGCAGCTTATAGGAGCTGCTAGGATCACAAGCAGTGATGTATAAAGTGTTTCTGGGAGGTAATAGTGAAGTACGTGATTCTGCTATAAGGCTTTGATGTTCAGTGGAATATCTTGTTAATCAGAATCCAGTATTTATATAATTATTTTGTCTTGAATAACAATGAACTCTGTCTACATTTTTAAAGAATGATCGTATGAGTTTTACGTGTATGCAATGTAAATTATGAATATTGAATCTATTTAATTTATTACAGGTTTAGTTATTAATGATTACACACCTTAATACAGCATTAATTTCATAAAATCATTCCTAAAATAATTTAAAATATGTCATGAAATAAGAAATAGTTGTTTAATTTAAGACTTATGTCTGATTTTTTTTTCTTATAATGACCAAAATTGACTTCCATACATACAATGCAAACTAAACATGATAGAAAAATTAAGCAGCATAAATAGAGTAATGATGATAACATTTTTATCATGTGCACTGTAGACTAGGGGTGACACAGTGGCTCAGTGGTGTACTGTTGCCTCACAGCAAAAAGGTCACTAGTTCAAGTCCTGGCTGGGTCAGTTGGAACTTCTGTATGGAGTTTGCATGTTCTACCCGAGCTGGTTTTCCTCTGGGTGCTCCGGTTTCCCCCCATTGTCCAAAGACATTCAATATAGGTGAATTGAATAAATTTAATTGGCCATATGTATGTGTGTGAATGAGTGTGTAGGGGTGTTTCCCAGTAATAGGGTGCAGCTGAAAGGGCATGCGTTGTGTAAACATATGCTGGATAAGTTGTGCACTGTGGTAACCCCTGATGAATTTAGGGACTAAGCTGAAGGAAAATGAACAAATGCACTGTAGGCTACGCTTGGCTTACAATACACAAAAATCAAAGTAGGATTTTTTTGCCCATTACTGGCACAACAGCACAAAATGGCCTGATTATTTCTAAGTCAAAAAAAGGGTGGAAATTTGTCATTAAAATGAATAAAGTATGACCACTTGCAGTGCACACTGACTGTACTTCAGTAACATAAGTGAACCTTAAAGAAAAATAACAATGATAACAAAAGTATACGATCCCTTTTATTTATAGCAAAGTCATAGCAAAATAATTCCACGCCAATGATTTCATGCAATATAATTTAGATTCAGAGACCAATATAAAACAATGGGACATTTAACCAGGGCAGGGGTGGTCCGGCAGAGCTGTTTGTTTTGGTTCCTTGAGGAAGCGTGTTGCGCTGATTAAACTCATTATTGTAGTTGTAAACTGCCAGGCCTGAATGTTCTCAGTATTGATCGTCTGCTGAGTGAAAGTTTGTTCTAACACCCTCAGGGCTTTAGTCCAAGATTACTATTGTCCACAAACACTCTTCGTCTCGCTTTCTATCTTATCCTCTTGTGAGTGTTTAACTGACCATCACGGCAGCAGAAAAATTAGCCACTGACCTTCATTGCCGTCTCTTTCCCATCAGAGTTTGTTAAAGAAGTCTGGCTCTATATCACTCTGGGTTACAGGCCTGTCCGCGAGCGACTCTGCGTGAGCGTGACACGGGTGATCTGGGTCTTCGCGGACAATTAGCAACAGGCTGTTTGATGAGCCGTCTCTAGTGAATGTCAGAACCTCCTTTAGCGGGGCTGCAGAAAATCTGGCTGCAGCTTCGCGGTGTGCTCAAAACTGCAAAGGAGGTGTGAAGGCAGAATAAGGAGACGTGCTGAGGTGAGCACGGCGGGATAACTAAAAACAAGTCATTCTCATCAACATGGGTCTGGACCTAATATTAGCCCTTGAGTCACGCCTGCACCACCAGGCAGTCTTTCATTTTGTTAATTTTTAAAAACCTATGTCATTAAGATGGCATAAGTGATGTTGAGCATCTTCTTTAGCTCTTGAAATTACATTCACCGGGCATCCAGCTGAGAGAGTTTCTATTAGGGCAAAGCTTTGGCAATGCGCCTTCTCTCATGGGCTGTTTTTTCCATATGGTTCTGCCATAAATAGCAAACTGAAAATGTTTCATTAATTTTAACTTCGTTGTATTGAGCGTGACCAGCATTAAGACTAGCACCTGGCCTCAAAGCATACTTTATGAACAGTTATCACATTAAAAATATCTTAAAGGCGTGGTCCACTACGATATAATATTTAAACTTTTGTTAATGTGTAATGTAGCTGTGTGAACATAAACAACATCTCTGAATGTAAAACGCTCAAAGTTAAATGCAAAGGGAGACATTTACAGAGTTAGCTTGGCAAAGACTACAGGGAACAAAGTTTGATGACTACATTTTTTTTAATTTAAATTAATTAATTGTATTTAAATTTCAATTTAATTTTAATTATGTTCCAGAGGATTATAATAAAGATATAGCTAGGATTTGACAGAGGACAGCTTCCAGAATCTCATCCAGTTCAGAGCTGGATTTGGTTAAAAACTCCTCCAACCATAATAGCAGAAGTTGTGGATTGTGAGCAACAACCTGTAAGCATTTTATTTGTTAAAATGTATCTATTATATCCACAGTTTAGTGTTAATGGTATATTGTAGTGGGGACTTAAACAAGGATGTAAACATTGGGAAATACTGTTTGGCAGCGCTAACAGTCTAGCTATAAATTCATATTTATCAGTCAAACTGCTGTAAACACTCACAATCTTCACCACCTCTGCAGCATTTCTCTTTATGCTGACGCTTTCCCTCCAATATACATTTCAAATAACGAAGTCGCAAAAGAAATGTGAACGTTTCATATAACTTGCGCATGCTCGTAACCTGAATATATATGAGAGACACGTTAAAGACATGTGTGATATGGCTAACAGCTATTCTGGGGTGCATTTCCCAAACAACAACGTAATTCACGGCTGAATTATTAAAGTACAATTCATCGTTTGGGGAAAAAACGATGTAGTGACGAATGTTTCCCAAAACCCGTATGAACCACGTTAGTTATAATGCAAAATGCCCATAATGAGAGAGGGTGCTCGCTGCAGAGCCATTTGAGCAGAGCTGAGCTCCAGCGAGGGGGAGCATGAGCTCTCGTTCTGCCTCCTGTAAGCTGTTTTAATGAGTACACCAACCCCACCCCTAACCCTACCCCCAGTGACATCACTCGTAGAAGAAGTGCAAAAAAGGTGGAGCTCAAGCTCAAGTTCCCCCTCGCTGGAGCTCAGCTCGCCCAAATGGCTCTGCAGCGAGCACCACTTGCATAATGATGCTCTAAATTCGTTGGAGTAACTACTTCTTTTGAGAAGAAGCCTATATTTTTGTGCATATTATATTGTTTTACATGCACACGCTAAAAAAAAAAAAAATCCAATATTAATTTTGGTAAAAAAGTGCATTGGTTTTCCATATTAATTTAATTATATGTAAATTTCACATATAGGCCCTGTGTTTTCTTTACAAATATTATTGAGAACATTACATAATCTATTCTAAAACATAAAATCATTTACAAAAGCTAACATCTTTTCTAATCTGATAAATCATATAAATAAATAACTAATGAGGCTTTTTATTAAGAAATTAAATTTAATATTTATTATTTATTAGGAAATGAAAAAAGCCTACTTTAATAATAATATTCATAATGATGATGATGATTATTATTATTATTAATAATAATATTAGTATTAGTATTATTATTAAGTAGGATATTGTTTATTTATTTTTTGAAAAGTCTGCTTTTACAATATGACACATGCAAACCACTGCAGAAATATTCTAACCAACAGGCCCATGTCATATACAGATACATATCTTACTAAATAATCTACTATAAATTAAAAGCATTTTCTTATGCTGTGTTTTCACAAGCTTTGGAGACGTAACATAAATTCTGCTATTATTATTTTTAAATAATAGGTCATCTATAGCTTTCGTCATGAGCGATGGCTGTGTTCAAAATGACATTTAATGTGTTCAATGTGCACTGTGAAGGGAGCGCAATTGTAAACATGAAGATTGCCAAGACTGAACTGTAAAAAAGTTTGAAAGCAAATTACACCTAAGATAGATGACTTTAATGCTTTTTTTATAAGTCCAAGTTTAAATGTTAGAATGTTCTAAATGAATAGGGCATAGAGGGGATAACTGGGATAGAACACAGCCAGGAATTATGTTTCCAACTACAGCTCCAGTGGAGTATTTGCAAGCATACAAGTTTGCAATGCAGCTTGCAAATGTTCATTGGAATGATGGATTTGGGAAATGCCAAATCAACATACTATCTATGTAACGACAGACATTGCGACTTTAGTTGGCTATTGATGGTTTTCAGAAACGCACCCTTGAATAACAATGTTTACATAGCGCAAAATGGCATGCTTGAAGGCATGTGACGATTTTTCTGGTGACATGAAGCCGATGCGCGAATCACACAACTAGAAAATATGAAAGTCGTTTTCATGTTAGCTGAGTAGCAGTATATAACCAAAGCAAGAAATGTGAAAAAATAACATGATTTTCTACAAATGAAGCATGAGCACACATTGTTTTGCATCTCATAAACACAACCAAGTCTTCATGGTACACTCTAGACCACCTTAGGTAATTTGGGAGATTGGTTGTTTTGTATGTCTCCTATTCTTAACCTGCAGTTATTTGATCAAAAAAATAGTTTACAGATTAAAAAATAATTAATTAACTTAATTATAAGGTAAATTTATCAACTTTTTTTTTTTTTTTTGCAAAGCTAAATAGTCTACAGTTATTACTTCAGTATTCAGTATAACATGATCCTTCAGAATTTAAATGGTTTGGCAGCATGTAAATATGTTTACTGTTTAAAGCAGTGCTAAAAGCAGTTTATCTCATCACATGCATTGTTAATCTTCAACTTCATCTCAAACATTTCACTTAAATTGTATTTAAGAAATGTCAGAATTGAATGTAGTTTTTTGCCAAAATGGAAAAGGAGTTTAAAATACATTCACCCTCAATCTTTAACAAATAACTTAATATGACATTGTAAACAAAAGCCAATTTATTTTATCAATGCAATAAATACCAGTGGGTTGCAGAATTGATTTTGGACGTTGTTGGTTAGGTACGCAGAGAAAAATAAAAAAAAAAGTCAGTCATGTTTACAACAGCATGAATGATAGTAAAATAATGCAAAAATTTTCCATTTTGGGTGAAATATTCATTTAAAGATCTTTTCTGCTCCAAAATGAGTTTTCTGGTGACCATCAAATTTGGTTTTGTCAACTAGATTCAGAGCCATGTCCCCTTAAAACGATTTTATGATAGAACCAATGTTGATGTCACAGGAAATAAACGTTATATGTGTGAGGTGAGTTTTGTCTCTTCAACTCTGACTCCCTGAGGAGCCCAATCTTTTGAAAATCCTCCTCCTGGGAGTTCACCTCCAGTCTCCGCTTGGGCAGCTTTGGCGACTATCACTGCAGTCTAGCCCACATGGCGCCACCAGTCTGCAAGCCTAACAAGGTCCCACAGGTCATAAAACATACGGGCCGTGAAAATGATGAGGTTGGTTGAGGGAGTAAGAACAATTCCAGCTATAAATCTGGACTACAGAATAAAAGAGATCAAAGGGAGAGGTTGTTTAATTATTAGTTAATACTGAATTTTGCAGTTTGTAGGGTGCTTTGAGCTACTAACATACAAAAGGAATAGAGTACGAGCCCCATTTGAGATTTGCACTTGGTAAAAAGAAGAAGAAAAAGAAGATGTACTGCAAAATAGCAGCAAGGAAGCGTATCTTTCTTTTAAGTTGTCCTCACAGGCTGCATGCAATAACAAAAAGCCTGACAAGTTTGGTCCAGTTCACCAAAAAATAACTCTTTTAATCTTTTTTTAGTAAATTGGAAGTATACAAAATATGAGTGTAATCACGTTGATTCTTGTGAGGCAATCTTTCTAACAATAAATTAAAAATTTCAGAAGCATATCATTTGAAAGGTTTGCAGAAAGAGGAAATTATATATGAAATATCCAAATAAAATAAGCCCTGGATAGAAATGTTGTATATTCTGTATATGTTTCTTAGACTAAAAGGAATGCTAACTATTGACTTATATGAATCACCAAGGTACAAAACAATCTTCTGTGATGTGTTACTGGAGTAGGATTTGTTGGTGTTAAACTACATTTAATTCTTGGAAATGCCATAGTCTTTTTTTCACCCCCAACCTTTCAGTCTATTTCTAACTTCATCAGCTAACCAAGCATTGCCTCGGTAAAAATGGACATTGAACCCAGTAGCAATCCACACTTGTCTTGATGATTTAAGGTGCATTTACATGAAAATGTTTTACTAGATGGAAGTGTTCACATAGACAAAAACATTGTAAAATTGATTCCAAAATCCAAAGTATCTTGAGCAGCACAAACATTCCATGTAACATGCTCATGTATATAGACATGCATTCTATAGTCTATAGAACATGCATCCCTGTTTTGACAAAACCAGTGTTTTGTAGTTTAAAATATGGCTTTTTCTACCATTGCTATTTGCTGACGCCATTCAACTTTCACTGAAATTACCTTCAACTCAATCTCTCCAAAACGGAACAGCTGGTAATCCCAGCCAGCCCAAGACTTAATCACAACTTTACTATAAAGCAAGGCACCTAGATGATAACTTTCAAGACTATGGAACACAGGACTAGTTTTTGATGACAAGCTGAACTTCACAGACCACATTGCTAGAACTGGAAGATAATGCGGATTTGCTCTGTATAACATTGGGAAGATTATATCCTTTTTATCAGAACATGTTTCTCAACTGCTAGTCCAGGCACTTGCTCTGTGCAGACTGGACTATTGCAATGCTCTCTTGGCTGGCCTCCCAACCAACACCATCAAGCCCCTGTAGCAGATTCAGAATGCAGCAGCAAGACTGGTCTTTATCGAACTGAGGAAAGCATTTGTTACACCTTTATATATCAGTCTACACCAGACAATCACCCTTTGCATCAAATTTAGGATGCTCTTATCTAATTTGCCTACAATATATCTGCTGGCTTTACACCCATATTCTAGAGCACACTACTTCAGGCTTATATGCAGGACTTTGTTCTCTGCTACCGAATGTTGCTGTGTGGTACCATCTCAAAAGGGTACAAAATTAATTGCAGACTTTCATCTTTAGTCTTCCATCCTGGTAAATGATTTGCCAAACTGACTCTATATTTTCGGCCATTTTTAATAACATCTAAATACACAATGTTTCATCAACACTTAATTATTTAATTGTCCAACAACAGCACTTCATATTTAGGTAATGGCTGTAAATTTTGTAGCATTTGGTAATGGTGCAGGATAGGTGAAAGACTGTAATTTCTTTATGAATGGAGCGGCAGTTGTGAGCAGTAAACAACGCCAACAATGGATTGTCAAACAGTCAACAGTGTCCAGAGGTTGGCTTATGTCACTGTTTTGAGTCACTATATAAGGAATGTGGAGTATTAAGGTGCTTTTACATCTGTAGTTCACTTCATTTGGTCCAAACCAAGGGCAATAAATGATACATTGTAGCATTTTCTGCCGTCTTTGGGTTGTTTTCACACCACACTGATTGCTTTGGTCTGAACCAGTTGAAAAGAACCAAAATGCAGTCATCTGACAAAATCGACATCACTCATTGGCCAGATGTTGTTGAGCATATTTCGTAAACTGCTTTTTGATTGGTTAGAATTCACGTGTGATAAAATGCCAATGAACTCCAGCAAGTAAACAAACCAGCAGACACAAAATGTCACTTTTGACTATGAAGCTACGACTGCGCTGGCTGATTGTATCCCTGCTCATAGTATACTACATAGTTTGTATACATTACTTTAGACAAGCTATACATTTTTAGAATGAAGCACGGCTGCAGCTTGAAAACAATGTTTTAAAGCACTACAAACGGCGAAGGTGCATCATTAGTCACTTCAGAAGGAGGCGTGAGTTAATTTAGCTAAACGGCTCGTCATCTTTCGGAAATATTACCAACCATCAATCAGGGTATGTTTCTCTCTCTCTCTGTTGGTAAAGTGCTGTCAACAAATATTTTTCCTCCATATCCCATAATGCACAGCGCATAGCCCTACGGCAGATTTGTTAGTCCAAAAAGGCGCAGTTCTTTTTGCGGTTTGGGTTTTAGTTTGGATCATATTCTTACCACAATGGAACTGCTCTAGGGTTTGTTTGATAGCATACCGAGACCACCTCTTCAAGAAGGTCTAGGTATGCTTTTTTGTCCGCTTTTGGTGCGCACTCGAGTGCGATTGTTACATTCACACCTGCTCAAACAAATCGCACCAAGAGGGAAAATTAACTCTTGTGCGATTCAACCAGACTAAATAAGGCAGGTGTGAAAGCACCCTTAATGCATGGCATATTTGCACATTATTTAAGAGTGGGGTATGACCAAAATTGCCTTGAGAGTATTGTTCGTTTACACCTGATATGAAAGCCTTGTGATAATTGTGTTCACCTGCTACCAAAAGAGGTTTTCTATACTAATCAATAGAGGCTATTTTTCTTTATTTTCATTCAAACAAACTAGGGGTTATATTTATTTTAGCAATTCTAAATATGCTTCATGCTTGTGAGTGGGCTGAACAAACCACTTGTAAGGGACACACTCTTTCCTCTATATGCACCAGACACTTTCTTATGAATTCTCCATTACAAGGACTCATAAAAATGATATGAATGAAGTCCCTTTATTCATCAGAGGTTGCCACAGAAGAATGAACCACCAACTTATCCAGAATATGTTTTACACAGTGGATGCCCTTCCAGCTGTAACCCAGTACTGGGAAACATTCATGCACATTCACTCACATACATATACTTAGGCCAATTTAGTTTATTCAATTCACCTTGTTGCATGTCTTTGGACTGTGGTGAATACCGGAGCACCCGGAGAAAACCCACACCAACACAGGGAGTACATACAAACTCCACACAGAAAAGCCAACTGGCCCAGTCGGGACTTGAACCAGCACCCTTCTTGCTGTGAGATGACAAAACACTGAGCCACCGTGTAATAAACTTGAATTGAATTATAGACTGAGCAAGTAAAAAAAGCAAGCCAGCTCTAACTTCTAATGTGCAATAATGGTTATCCTCACTATACTGTGGAAAGCCAGGCGATTTTAAGGGGCAAGGTAAAAAAAAAAAAAAATCTGCATCAAATGTAAAGTCAGGAATCATTTGTGGAAAAAAAATCCACAAATGATCCCTTACTTTACATTTTATGCAGACTTACCCTGTCACTTTGATAGACCTATGAAAGCTATGAACAAATGTCATATGCTCATAAAAAGATGGTAAAATACCTGTCACAGTACAAACGGCAATGAACCGAGACCCCATTACCTGGTCACTGTCTGGAAAAGGTCAAGAGCCATTTAAAATGCCCAGAAACACACAGAACCTGAACCCATGCAATAAACATTACTGACCATTGCAGTTTTGGCATGGCTGGATGGCCAAATGTCATTACTGCTGTCAAACACTATAAAGCCTGCTGTAATATGGTGTCTATATAAAATATATTGCCCCCAGGACTTCAGCAGTACTGGCATTAAAAGACCATTTTCTCAAAGATACTATTAAGGTTCAAATATTTTCTCAACTTAGCTCTCTGATACTTAACATATTCATTAGCCGTATACCATAAAGACAGTAAATTTGAAATATGGGTTTGGAAATTAATACAGCTCACACCTGACAGTTTCTAAAGGAACATTTTGAGTCGTTAGTGAAAGCTGGCCTCGTGTGACATTAGTCTGATTAATAACTTCAATGGAGGGTTGAGCGCAATTCATAATTGATCAGCAAATGCATTATAAATTTCAGTCCAATTCTTAAGGTAGCAGCCAGAAGGAAGAAATGATTAGGGTGCACCTTTAAAATTCTTGCTTCACCAATAAAAATTACAAAAAAAAAAAAAAAAAAAATTCTGGCAAAACGTAATAAAATATTGTAAAACCAATTCCAGTTACACCTGAAATATGTGCTTTGGGTATATTTCCTGTGAGTCTGTCATTACTAAGTTATCAAATTAAAATGAATGACATTTGTCTTGTTATTGCAAGGTGTTTGATAGCACTCTGTTGGAAGAACATAGAAAGTCCATTCACTGGCCCCTGACTGAAAGATTTGACACATTACATTGCACTGGAAAGCATCACCTACAGGATAAAGGGCAAATTAAAGGAGTATCATAAAGTTTGGGATCTGTTTTTACAATTTTTGGAACAAATCCATTCAATGGCACAAGCAAATACCTCTTACACTATTGTACTAGACAGTCATGACAGCATATGTTTTTAGGTCATTGCAACTTGTTAAAGTAAATTAATCAATAAGTTCTAACTTAATTTTATAAGTTACGCAAGCTGTTTTAAATCAGTTTAGCATAGTATAAGTTCAATGGACTCAAGTTAGTTTGATTCAGCTTAAAATTGAAGGCAACCAGGATTTTTTTTACACTGTGGTTAATTAATTGATATTTGTATATTTGTATTTTTGTTTTTGAAATACAGTATATGTTTTTTTTTTTTTTTTTGCCTTAGCTCATGTATAACAAAACATTTACCTATTAAACTGAATTTGGATGCTTTGGGGGAGAGAGGGGGGCAGTTAAAATATATATGAAAAAAAGTGTAATTTCATGTTAAATTTCAAGTGTCTGCATGGGTTTTCCCCGGGCCGAAAACATGTAACATAAGTAAATTGACCAAACCAAATGGACACCATGGACAAGCAATCAATCAGCAATATTTCTCCGCATTGTTATTTATTATTTGCATTCACTATTAACAAGCAAGAGAGTTCTCGAGACCTACCTGAGTTCAAACTCCCCTCTCGCCCTGAAAACGGGAGGGAGCCCCGGGCTCGAGGATCTCATGAGTTTAGGGCTCTCTACCGGGACAGCCAAACACTTTATAATCACTTTAAAAAACTTTATAAAGTGTGAAATCTTGAAATATAATAAAAGATCAACATAAATGAATAACAAATATGAATCATATAAATGGATGATTAATTGAATAACTAAGATTTATAAATTATAATATAACAAGAACTGAAAAGATCAATGCAAAACAAATAAAAGATTAAACAAATACAACACATAATATAATATAGAATTTATTACATTTAAAGGACACACA
Organism: Danio rerio; assembly: GCF_052040795.2. Lineage (NCBI taxonomy): Eukaryota > Metazoa > Chordata > Actinopteri > Cypriniformes > Danionidae > Danio > Danio rerio. The sequence goes on along the minus strand of NC_141029.1, from coordinate 30,418,608 downwards.
GGTTATCACAAACTTTTAAATTTATAAGGGAATATACATAATTAGTTAAAATATATTACATAATTATTGTTTTGGACTGTACCATCTTCAAATCACAATCTATTTTTACATTTATTGTTATATCTTTTAAAATCTGATTAAATTTAAAACTGAAACTGAGCAAATTCTTCAATTCAATACCCTTTAAATATAGGTAGAGGTTTAGATTGACATTGATACACAATATTAGAAATTATTCAACTAAATTATTAGTAAAACTACTCAAATGTTGACATTTCAACATTGGGATCATCTCAAACAAACAAACAAACCCATAAACACAAATTCAATTACACTTATCTAAATGCTCTCCTCACAGTCCATTTGCTCACCTGTACTCTTCCTCTTAGCCAGATCAGAAAGTTCAGCTTCATTAGAAACTGAATGTAGCTTGTTAATGTGAAACTCAGTTAGTGGAAACAGACTGTGGGTCTCGGCAGAGTTGCCACTTCCACAAACACTAAATCACCTCATTGAAAGCTTGCCAGTTGTTCAGCGGTGAGAGACATCAGGGAGAGCAGCGAGAGAAAGAGGAGTAAAACAACGTGCCATGTTTTCTGATTTACGTGTTAATGTGATTGCCCATTGCTGTCTCTGCTCGTGAACAGAAAAACGAGAGTAACCGTACACTAATAGTGCTTGAGAGAGAGAGAAAGAAATGTGGTTGGGTGAAATAATGGAGTCTATGCAGTATAACCTGAAAGGGCGATTGATGGTCATAGCGATTAAGATGCAATAACACTTGTCCCTTTAATGCATAAAAGCATAAATGAAGAAACAGAGACACTCGCACACACATAGTAATTCCTTGTAATTCTCATTCAGAGAAATCAAAGTGATATCAAATAGGGAAGAATACAGCAGAGAGAAAACAAAGATGGAGAAAAAAGAAAAGTGATATGAAAAGACACAGCATGAAATGGGGCGGATTGGCATGACAAATTCAGCTCTTGGATCTCATCAGCTCACCTCTTGATTTTAAATTCACAAACAATTTGTTTAGGAATTTTACAAAAATGAACCATGAACCTTGCGGTTGGTTGGCAAACAGTAAAATTCCACTTAAGGATCCACTTAACAGGTTTATGAGGTTTTGGTTGATAATGGAAACAGATTTGGCACAATTTTAAATCTCAGACATTGTGTTGAGTAAAAAATAACCTTGAAAATACAAATACCAGCCATTGGAGCAGCTGCTTTCACAGATAAAATCATCACCGTTTCCAACAAAACATTGGAATTGACTATTACACACCAAAATCAATGTACAGTACTTTCTAAATGCTTTTGTGCAAACACACCATTTAAATACTACTTTGTTCTCTGGGTTTTTATAAAAAGTTTACCAGCATCACAGAGCTGTAAAAACAGGTTACACTGGTGCAGTGAATGGATCATGCTTATGTCAATTTAAGCCATGCAGAAAATCATACAAGACAAAATTTTGATCTATGAATGTGACTCCCTTAATGTGTGTGACTTCTTCAAACTTGGAAGATGAGAATATTATTTAAAAAGCTCTTAAACAATTAGTTTTTCATTCATTCATTCATTCATTCATTCATTCATTTTCTTTTGTTTAGTCTATTTCAGAGGTTGCCACGGCGGAATGACCCACCAACTATTCGAGCATATGTTTTTTTAACGCAGCAGATGCCCTTCCAGCCACAACTCAGTACTGGGAAACACCTATACACACTCATTTACACACACTCTTATATTAAGGCCACTTTAGTTTATTCAATTCCCCTATAGCACATGTCTTTGGATTGTGGGGGAAACCGAAGCACCCGGAGGAAAGCCATGCAAACATGGGGAGAACATGCAAACTCCACACAGAAATGTCAACTGGCCCAGTCGGGAATCGAACCAGCAACCTTCTGAACCACTGAGCCACCATGCCATCTGATCTGTTTTTCTTACAATTAGACTAAATTTAACACTGCCTTAATATATTAAAATCTTAAAAAAAAGATGTGTTTTATGACACTTCATCAACATTTTATTTTAATGGTGCCACAATAGACATTCTATTGACTGTAGTACATGTGAGCTAAAGAGGACATTGTCTAGGGAGCCTATGAACAGCAAACTTGGGTTTCAAATTATAAAAGATAAAATAAATGGTAACACTTTAAAATAACAGGCCATTAGTTAATGTATTTACTAACATGAACAAACTATTAATAATACATTTAATTCAGTATTTATTCATCCTTGTTAACCTTAGTTAAGGTTATTTAAGTTAAATTTATTAGTTCATATTAACTCATCGTAGTGCATTAACTAATGGTAACAAGCACAACTTTGAATTTTATTATTGCATTAGTTAATGTTGAACTATGATTAATAAATGTTTTACAAGATTAATAATGGTTAGTTAATGTTATTAAATACATTAAGTAATGGACCAATGTTGTAATAAATGTCATTTTTGTATAGTGTAAACTATAAAAATGTGATTATTTGAATTTGTTACATGTGGTTCTTTACAAAGTAACACAAACAACTATTTGCCTGGAATGCAAAATACAGTGTTTTTAATCATTATATAAAAGAAATGTTTTTTTGTTTTGTGTGTGGGGGTGAAATACATTTAATCAACTTCATACATTCATTCAACTTTCTGTTTTTATGAACAAAAATAAAAGAAACTTGTATAAAGAAAATGCATCTAATATGACTATATGACACTTTTAAAACATTCATACTTAGACCCAATCCCAATTCTAACCCTTATCCATACCCCTTTTGGTGTCCCAATTCTCTTTCGCTTGAAGATGTAGGGTTAACAGAAAGGACTAGATACCCCTTGAAACAGATATTTTTCAGGAACACACTTGAAACCGAGGGGTGAGAAACTTCCCCAGAATCCACAAGCTACACCGGCAGACACGGACATCAGGAACTGCACAAATTAGTATTTTTTTGTCATTACAATTAATTTTTACAACAAACAAGCACATGTTTTAATACATTCATAATCGCGTTTGTGTTTTACCGTCATGCTTAAAAAAAAAAAAAAAAGCTAAAATAAAAACAGCTACATTTTACTCTCTATAATCCCTGTATAGTAGTCCCAGAACATTCTTACACTCGATGACACTCAAATACCCCATCAAAAAAGACCAGTGGCTGGGAATGAGCTTTTAACAGTGTGTGGTATAATGTTAATGCTGTTTTCCTGTGTTTACAGAGATTAATATGGCCATGCTGTAAATGGACAGTACAATTTTACAAAGAATGATTTTACTGCCACATTATATCTATCTGACAACATGTAATATGACTTCCTGAAGATAAATACCAAAAAATAACGCAACTGTAATAACTACAGCAGTTGCCATGGTTGATCTCATATGAAGCGATAGATTGCAATAACATGATATGTGCAGGTCTTGTAGTGATATCCCATTTTTAGGGTTGATTTTTTAAGCCCTTCCCCTTTACACTCTGTTTCAAGGGCCAAGGGGAAGGGGTACAAAAATTGGGATTTGGTCTTAGTGTGTACTTACTGTACAGCACCTAAGGTAGCATGGATACATAAGGCAACTACATAGGTTACGATTAAGGATAGGTTCAGGCATATCTAGTTATTACCCAATATCTGTTATGACATGTCAAATGGGACTATTTCTATAAGTGTTTACATATATCTTATATATTTTTTTCTCTCTTTTCTGGAATACATACAAAAAGACGGGGAGGGGGTCATTTGGGGGGCTGTGGTGGTCAAAAAAACTGAAAATACCCATTATTTTTTCATGCTTGTGTCCTTCTAAACCTGCATGAGTTTCTTTCTTCAACAGAACAAAAGCTAATTTAGATGTTAGCACACTTTTTAGGTTCCCTACCGCAACTTTATTTCCAGTGCGCCTACCTTTAGCAACAGCCTTTGTGTCAGCAGTGCGTCTCAGATGCTGTCTAGGTAGGCAGCTCACTAGCTCTTCACAACAAAGCTAATGAGGTTTCATCCAGCGCATCCTCCTGCAGAAAAGGCTTCAGTGCGGCATTCAGCACTCCTACCAGCATCTTCAGCACCAAGGACAGCGAAAACACATGCGACTCAAAGGCACAAACTAGTCATCACAAACAGCTCCATCCACACAGAGTTCATCAGGGAGAACTAAATAAGACATTCACGCAGCCTTGAATAGTGCACTGGCAAAAAAAAGTAGAAAGTTAAATGCAGTTTCTCTCTCTCCCTTGCTGTCATGCAGACTTAGATTAACCTTGGCCACTGACATCCTGTGGCGGCTCACAAACGACTTCCTTTCTCCTGCTGCAACTCAACAGCACCTGCACCTACATATATGACTCTTTTATATGACACTGCTCCCACACACTGTCACGGCCCCCGCAAGCACAACTCGCTTCACTTTAATGCAATTAAAACATCAAAAAGCAGATAAAGCATTTTGCATACCAAGCATTTCGGTTCAGGTTGATTTTCAAGGACATTATAAGCAATTTTTTAAGCTTTTTTTTTTGTTGTTGTACTAAAGCCACATTCACATGAGAGATAAACAGTTGACACCTGAGTCATTATTATGGCTACATTAACACATTCCTGTTGTTTATGTGAGTCACAAATGCATTTTAAAAATTAAATCACTCATTTATTCATTTTCCTTCGTCTTAGTATCTTTATTCATCAGGGGTCACCACAGCGGAACGAACCGCCAACTACTCAGCATATGTTTAACACAGCGGATACCCTTCCAGCTGCAACCCAGCACTGGGAAACATCCATACACACTCATACACTCTGACCAATTTAATATATTCAATTCACCTATAGCACATGTCTTGGGACTGTGGGGAAAATTGGAGCACTTGGAGGAAACCCACGCGAACACGTGGAGAACATGCAAACTCCACAAATTCCCACTGACCCAGCTGAAATTCAAACTAGTGAGCTTCTAGCTGTGAGGTGACAGTGCTAACCACTGAGCCACCGTGTTGCCCCAAAATTAAATCATGCACACATACATATTTTTTAGGACTCATAAGCAGAGAAGCTCTGCTGTGTGAACAGACTGTAAAACAGCTGAGGTTTTAAAGGTAAAATAATGTAAATATGGTAAAATGCATATCAGTAAGTCAATCATCATTTGACTTTCTCAACAGCAAAAGTTTTGTGTTGTTGTCATTGTGTATTACAAGATAAAATGGAAATAAGTAGGTTGGTATCAGTACTGTTTTAGGCTAGAGAGTCGCTCTAGTCACATTTTCACAATAATTGTTTTTAATGACCATACAACTTAGGTTTTAGTCATCTTTTGGCTTTTTTATATCCAAATAAAAGTTTAAGTTTTAGTTTAATACTATTGTGCTTTTATCCTGGCACAATTCATGCATTGAGTGTCTGTGGAGGCATGAAAATTGCAAACAACAACTTAAAACCATGCAAAATGTTTACTCAAATAACACTTTGAGAGCAGTGGGGGTTTCTTAACCGGCAGGCACTTTTTTCCAGGGGTTTCAGTACAGCGTAACCGCTACTGCGTCATCGGGTGGGCGTGGCCTATCTGTGAATTTGCATAGGTCACGGATCATGCGCAGATTGTGAAAACAGCCGTTTGATTCAGAGACCTGTACGTATTGCAGGGGTTTCGTGTCAAATGCCTTTTATATGCAGTACTAAATAGCTGTCCTGATCGCAGGTGTTTCATGTGAAGTCAGTGAATGTTATATTAAACAAATTAACTTAAGATATCTCTCAGATTACATTAATACTGTTATAACTTAAGATACCTGTCCCGATCCCACGGCTTTTGTGCCAAAAACTTTATATATTATATACATTAACATCAGATACCTGTCCTGATCCCAGGTGTTTCATGTATGATCACTTTTATATACATTAACATCAGATACCTGTCCTGATCCCAGGGGTTTCATGTATGATCACTTTTATATTATATACAGTAACATCAAATACCTGTCCTGATCCCAGGGGTTTCATGTATGATCACTTTTATATATATTAACATCAGATACCTGTCCTGATCCCAGGGGTTTCATGTATGATCACTTTTATATTATATACAGTAACATCAAATACCTGTCCTGATCCCAGGGGTTTCATGTATGATCACTTTTATATTTTATACAGTAACATCAGATACCTGTCCTGATCCCAGGGGTTTCATGTATGATCACTTTTATATTATATACAGTAACATCAAATACCTGTCCTGATCCCAGGTGTTTCATGTATGATCACTTTTATATTATATACAGTAACATCAGATACCTGTCCTGATCCCAGGGGTTTCATGTATGATCACTTTTATATATATTAACATCAGATACCTGTCCTGATCCCAGGGGTTTCATGTATGATCACTTTTATATTATATACAGTAACATCAAATACCTGTCCTGATCCCAGGGGTTTCATGTATGATCACTTTTATATTATATACAGTAACATCAAATACCTGTCCTGATCCCAGGGGTTTCATGTATGATCACTTTTATATTATATACAGTAACATCAAATACCTGTCCTGATCCCAGGGGTTTCATGTATGATCACTTTTATATTATATACAGTAACATCAGATACCTGTCCTGATCCCAGGGGTTTCATGTATGATCACTTTTATATATATTAACATCAGATACCTGTCCTGATCCCAGGGGTTTCATGTATGATCACTTTTATATTATATACAGTAACATCAGATACCTGTCCTGATCCCAGGGGTTTCATGTATGATCACTTTTATATATATTAACATCAGATACCTGTCCTGATCCCAGGGGTTTCATGTATGATCACTTTTATATTATATACAGTAACATCAAATACCTGTCCTGATCCCAGGGGTTTCATGTATGATCACTTTTATATTATATACAGTAACATCAGATACCTGTCCTGATCCCAGGGGTTTCATGTATGATCACTTTTATATATATTAACATCAGATACCTGTCCTGATCCCAGGGGTTTCATGTATGATCACTTTTATATTTTATACAGTAACATCAGATACCTGTCCTGATCCCAGGGGTTTCATGTATGATCACTTTTATATATATTAACATCAGATACCTGTCCTGATCCCAGGGGTTTCATGTATGATCACTTTTATATATATTAACATCAGATACCTGTCCTGATCCCAGGGGTTTCATGTATAATCACTTTTATATATATTAACATCAAATACCTGTCCTGATCCCAGGTGTTTCATGTATGATCACTTTTATATATATTAACATCAGATACCTGTCCTGATCCCAGGGGTTTCATGTATGATCACTTTTATATTATATACATTAACATCAGATACCTGTCCTGATCTCAGGTGTTTCATGTATGATCACTTTTATATATATTAACATCAGATACCTGTCCTGATCCCAGGGGTTTCATGTATGATCACTTTTATATTATATACAGTAACATCAAATACCTGTCCTGATCCCAGGGGTTTCATGTATGATCACTTTTATATATATTAACATCAAATACCTGTCCTGATCCCAGGGGTTTCATGTATGATCACTTTTATATACAGTAACATCAGATACCTGTCCTGATCCCAGGGGTTTCATGTATGATCACTTTAATATACATTAACATCAGATACCTGTCCTGATCCCAGGTGTTTCATGTATGATCACTTTTATATATATTAACATCAGATACCTGTCCTGATCCCAGGGGTTTCATGTATGATCACTTTTATATACATTAACATCAGATACCTGTCCTGATCCCAGTTGTTTTGTGTATGATGACTTTAAATAAAAATAGAAAATAAATATGAGTTATGTTAATTAACTAAGATCGAGAAAGAAAAATTAACCACGATTTATTACAGAAAATGTGGTATTTATTTGTTTAAACATGACTGAATACCATATTTTAAACTACAAAAACACGGTTATTCTTACCACAACCATTATTATTTGGTTTAAAATGGAAGTACAAAAGCCCAGAGACAGTAAAACGGAGTAAAACGAGGTCAGCCGTTTTTGCTAATGAAATCTTTAAAATATAACATTATAAAAACAAAAAAATAACCTGTATGATTGTTTTTTCCCTCGTTATCCACCGCGGTAGGTTCTTTATCCATAATCATCCTGTTTGAAATGACCGCGCTAAAAAAGAACCTGTACTGCGCATGATCGGTGACCTCTCAGTATTGTTTTTTTTTTTAAGGGGGCGTTTCCCAAACACCGACCGAGCCACGCCCATTTTACGTCGTGGTAATGAAACCCCTGGAATTTAGTGCATGCCTTTCTTAACCATCCATACTGAAGCCTGCAAGTGAGCTAACTTCCCACTTGATGACATAACAGCATGGGATTGGTCAATGCACAACTTGTGTATTAACATAAAGTAGCTGCAGCTAATAAAAGTCCTCTTTTCTTTTAATTACTAAACACCATAGACATTTACATTAGATGTTGCCTACACTATTGTTGTCTATTGGAAGGAATGTATCAATGGAGCCACCATTTTAGTACAGGGTAGAAATCCTTTGAAATGAATGTGGGACCAAGGTGCAGTGGAGTACTGGCCATCCAGAGCCAGAGATATATACACATTTATACATAAATCTATAATTGAAAATTTCCCCGTGGTCAGTTTGCAAATTGTATTTTTTTAAGGGAAACTTTTTTTTAAGGGATTGTATTATCATCTATAATGTTACTTGCTTAGCACAAAAGTTTGTAACATTCAAAAGCGCAAAAAACAAGATCTTACCAATGAAATGTCATGCCTTTATGCTTTGTTTTGTTTGTTTGCTCATTACTAGACCCTTTCACAGAGCTAAAGTCCAGATTCTTCACATTGGCTAGTCTTGACTAAGTGCGGTTGTATGACATTTGTCCTGGGAGCACTATACAAAAGTGGCTGTGCTATTGACGCATGCTCAGTATGCAATATCTAATGTATACCTCTATGACTAAACACTACAACAATACATTAGTGAAACATAGTTTCATTAGTACATTAGCTAGCACATAGTTACACTAAATGAAAATCAAGTACATAATTCATTTGTTTTATTTAATTTCAATTTCATTTATTATAACATTTATTATAATGACTATTTTAAAATATTTTGTTTACATTTTAATAAACCAAACTAAGCCATTTTTCATGTGTTTGTGTTATTTTATTAGTTTTTTTATGTCAAAAATGTTTTTACATATTCAACTTTTTCATTAATTCGTCCATTTTCCCTTGGCTTAATCTCTATTACAGAGGTCGCCACAGTGGAATGAACCGCCTACTATTTTAGCATATGTTTTAGGCTGCAGATACCCTTTCAGCTGCAATCCAGTACTGGGAAAACCCATACACATTCATTTACACACAGTCATACACTACAAACAATTTAGTTTATTCAATTCATATAGCGCATATCTTTGGACTGTGGGGGAAACCGGAGCACCAGGAGGAAGTCCACGCCAACACAGGGAGAACAAGCAAACTCCACACAGAAATGCCAACTGATCCAGCTAGGGCTCGAATTAGTGACCTTCTTTCTGTGAGGCCATCGTGCTACCCCTGAGCCAACACGACGCCCTATTTTATTTCAATTAACAGTTTTTTTTTATTAGCTTTTAATAAACTATAATAACTCGACTGAGACTCCCTTTACATTAAATGAAACCTACATACATGCACAATGTAAACTAAGTAGTTAAAAAAGTATTTTTCCCCCCAAGCTGATGTCTTATCTGTGCTACGGTACCAATGCCACTGGTGCCACATGAAAATAAATAGGTGCATGACACACTTCACACTGCTGTCTGTAATCTGGACTGTGCTTGCGGTGCTGTGTGTGTGTTTCTGTGTGTGTGTGTGTGTGTGTGTGTGTGTGTGTGTGTGTGTGTGTGTGTGTGTGTGTATAATAAGAGCTCAGTTTCTCAGCAGAGTGAGGGGGGAGATGTACCCTAAAGCCTCATGTCATCCGATCAGTCATCTTCTCTCCATTCATCATGCAGTCTCTCTCTCTCTCTCTCTCTCTATCTGTCTCTCTCTCTCTGAAACTGGAAGTTTCTTTGCCTATGGGAGTCACACAGAAACTTGATTAAGAAATATGGCCACTGCATTTGCCACCAGAATCTCTACATGTGGATCAGTTTCTGCCCGCAGCAAAAATCCAATAAAAATGTTCTATTTATCTTATATTTATTAAACAGACAGAAACATTAAAATTTGATTTGCATAACTCTGATAATTCATCAGTTCAATCCTGTACTACTGCACCGTCACCATCAACAACAATACATACATCTAGGTAAATTGACTGATGTTAAATAAATAAATAAATAAATAAATAAATAAATAAATAAATATTATTATTATTATAGTACTGGTAGTAGCAGTAGTAGGCGTAGTAGTACCCTGGCATCCTGACCAAATTTGCCCACTGCCCTCTGTCCATCAGGGCCTCCTAACGATCCCCATGTTATAATTGGCTTAATCACTCAGTCTCCTCTCCACCTATTGAATAGTGTGTGGTGTGAGATCTGGCGCAATATGGCTGCTGTTGCATCATCCAGGTGGTTGCTGCACAATGGTGGTGGATGAGGAGATTCCCCCCAAATGTGTAAAGCGCTTTAAGTGTGCAGAAAATGCTGTATAAGTGTAAGGAATTAATGTTATTATTATTATTATAATTATTATTGTAGTCATAGTAGTTGTAGTAGTAGTAGTAGAAGTAGTAATAGCATTAGTGGTAGAAGTAGTAGTCGTAGTAGTAGTTGTAGTAGTAAAAGTAGTAGTAGTCGTCGTAGTATTAGTAGTAATCATAGTACAATTAGTATTAGTAGTAGTAGTATTAGTAGTAGTCGTCGTAGTGGTAGTAGTGGTAGTATTTATAGTAGTCGTAGTATTAGTAATAGTAGTCGTCGTCTTCGTAGTGTTAGTTGTAGTTGTAGTAGTAGTAGTAGTAAAAGTAGTCATAGTAGTAGTAGTCTTCATCGTAGTAGTCGTAGTTGTAGTAGTAGTAGTAATAGTAGTCATAGTAGTAGTAGTAGAAATAAAATCAGTAGTAGTCGTAGTAGTAAAAATAGTAGTAGTAGTTGTAGTAGCAGTAGTAGTAGTCATAGTTAATATGCAGCACGGTGGCATAGTGGTCGCCTCACAGCAAGAATGTCACTGGTTCGAGCCCTGGCTGGGTCAGTTGGCATTTCTGTGTTGAGTTTGTATGTTCTCCAAATGTTCGCATGGGTTTCTTTCAAGTGCTCCGGTTTCCCCCACAGTCCAAAGACATTTGGTAGTGACATGTGGACAATTTACCTTACCCAGTTCATCTATATAACATAGGTTAATTTGGAGTAAGGTATATTGGGTGTGTATGTACCCAACATAGTGTAAAAAAAAAATCTACTTCGATATAAACGGCCCTAGGAGTAAGTAACCAGTAGACAAACATTATTTTTAAATAGCAACTGAATATGACAGAGTGTTATCTAAAAATAAAATTGTAAATTAATTAGTTCATATTACTTTATTAAAATTACTTATTTTGTTTTGTTTTTTGTCATGTTTTAACTGTCATAATAATTTTTAAATTAATGTACCAACAATAAACACCATAGTGTTTTAATAATTACTTGATAGGAAAAAAAAGTTTGATTAATCTTTATTGTTCTTGTTATTCGCAGTAATTTAAATAAATAAATAAATAAATAAATACATTAATTAATTAATTAATTAATTACAATAATACATATAATAATTGTGACTTTATATATTAAACTGTGACTATTAATACATTTTGAATATACACTTTTTAATTATTTGGTTGTCTGGCACATTTCATCTAACATTTCACTTTTAAAGTAATCTTAAATCACATTTTAGAATAAAACATAACAACATAAGCAGTTTTGTAACATGACATCTTTCATGGTGGTCATTTGGAGAGAGACCTTTAGAGGAAGGCATTTATTTGTAACTCACCCAAGCGATTTTACTGTCCAACAGAGCTGCTGAACTTTAACATGTGGCCAATCAGATTTCTCTACCACAAGATTAGGTTGCAATAAACATATGCTTTATGTTTTTTCTTTTTTCTTTTTTACATCATTTACCACAGCTCACAATTGATTATATATTGCCTGATTCCAAAATGTCATATGGATAGCAAGTATTCAATTACAGTGTAATGTACGAGGCTTTTTTGTTCCCCCCCCCCCCCCCCCTTTCAAAGAACCTTTAACTGGCTCGTATTTACAGACCGGCTGCAGTAGTGATTTATAAACGTCTAATTATTGAGCATGTAATCATTAGATTATATTTGAGCGGGTCATTAGTCATGGTCTACCAGTCCACTGTTTGTTGGCAACAGCAGATCAATAGTACAGTTTGTCTTATAACCATTTCTGTGTGCTGTCACCACATAAACGCTGATATACTGTGACATCCTGTTCTTGACCTCTGTTTGAGGAAAAGCTGGTAATGCAATCATATCAGATCCGGTTTTCAGTGTTTGGATGCTACACATCCCAACCATACATGTGCATCTGTGGACTGACCATTCCTGCAGCTTGTTTCTATCAGCAACTTTGTACAACACAGCATTTTAGAAAAAATTTTCCCATTGTATTTATGATTTTTCTAATTTTTATAAACAGATTAATCCATTCCCAAACAAATTAACTCCTTACAAATGAGGAAATAAAAATAATAACCTAAAACTATTTAATAAAATGAGCAAAATACAAAATAATTAAATATTTAGCACTGCCATCATAATGACCATTCAGGTGATACATTTGTACGTCAAGTTACATTGTGTTACATTGGAGTTACCTCAAATTACGTAAAGCAGCATTTTAAATAGGAAAGATTTATTATTATTATTATTATTATTATTATTATTATTATTATTAAATTACAAAAGAGCATATTTTAGCAAACATGGCTTTTTTTTTTTAATAGTTAGTGATGTCCACCTTAAGAAAATGTATAACTTCTCAAGTAAAGTGCCTAAAGTGCTGTTTCCACAAGGAAACATGTTTAAAAAAAAATACATTCCCAGGTTCTGCAGGTTGAAATGTCTCGAATGTTCATTGTCAATTGTAATTGTTTGTTTTGGTTCAATTTAGAATTTCCACAACCAACGTAGAGCCCAGGGGATCAGAGATAGTGCTCCAATTTAGCCCCTCGATCCACAAGGAAACATGTGTATTAGTTAAAATATGGTTTGCTGTCAAACAAGGAAGTTTCAGTCTATTCTTATTTTTTTATTATTATCTAAGTAAACTAACTGAACTTGACAGGCGGTGGAAAAGATTAGCTTTGACATTTTGTTCCAGTGGAGTTTGGAAGGTGCGACTTGCCTGGACTGACCAAATTTAGACATGTAAATGTGTGATTTCTCCCCAATAAAGTTTAGACGTGAATGTGTGACTTCTGACACAACATTTTAGACCAACACCTTTTTATGACTCACAGTACTTGTGGAAACTAAATTAGTAGAATGTATACATTATATTAAAAATACTTAATTTTCAATATTTTGTCAAAAAATGATGCTCCATATTTTCATCTGCATCAAAAAATTTTTACAAAAACATTATTTTCAAGTTTACAAATAAATAAAACATGTTTCAATTAAATAAAACATTAAAAACATTAATATATTACATAAAAGTATAAATATATTAATACGATATTTGTATGACATATTTATTAAGATATTTGTGTGACATACAGTATATATTAAAATAAATATCAAATAAAATAAAATGAAAATAAACTGTGTAATGAAGGTCAAAATGTTCCATTGTCATCCAGTCTAATGGCTGTATTTGTGTAAAAAATTAAACAACATATATATAATTTATTCTGACTTAAACATGGGTAGAGAAACAGACAGATATTTGTTGCTTGAAAATATCTAAGTATTGATATCAGTATTAATCAGTATTAGTATATCAGTAGTAGGATGTGAAAACCATATACTGCAATGTTATTTACTTTGGAAAAGGTTTAAATTGAGTTTGACAGCTTGGATTTTTTTGGGTAAGACTTTATTTTAATGGTCCCTATTGCATATTTTGTTGACTAAACGTTGCATTGCAGCTATATACCAATTACTTCTCATTTGATTATCAGTAGACTATCAGCTTAATATCTACTGATGATGCTCTTTCAACATTTAACTGACTATAAGAAACTTTGCAAGTATATGTAAAAAAAAAAAAAAAATTTGTTAATGGGATCATCAAAATAAAATTGTATAATTTTTTGTCACTTTTTGTACTATATTAAACATATAAAGGCACAAAGCAGATGGCAGTAAGATGACATATATTTGCAATGTAAATCTATATTTAGCATTAGTTTAACCAAAAATGAAAATTCTGTAATTATTTACGCACCCTCCACTTGCTCCAGTCCTGTTTGAGATTTGTTTTCTTTGTTTGAGAATGTTGGAAACCTGGATGATTTTCACAATATTTTATTTTATTTTATTTTTTAGTATACGGTGGTACAAATTATGTTTTGTAAAAGAATAGTTTTGTACCTTTGCAAAAGTTGTACCATATATGGTACAGAAAAGACCTATTATGATACTGTTCTGTGCCTTTTATGGTACAATTGAAATGAAGGTACACAATTGTTCTCATGAAAAAGGTACATACGTGTTGGACAACTCCTTTATTAAAATATCGGTAAAAATAAATATGACTGTAAAGGCAAAGTGATTTTAGGTGAATAAAGGTGAATAATTTACATATTAAAACATGAATTATCAAATACAAGTATATGTTTAAAGAAACTCATAAACATTTTTCTATAATACAAAACAACTGGTAAAAGAAAACTATAGGTAATGTAAACTAAACATTTGAGGTATTTTTAATAAACATTAGGTAAGCATTGTCTAACAAATACATTTTTATTATTGATATCTGCACCTTTTGGCATTTGCTTTCCACTAAGCATGTGAGCTGGCAAAATTCCCACATATACAAAGTGTTTGTGCAAACATTTTAGCATTGTAAAACTAATCAAACATTGTGCATATCTCATTACAATACTTTTGCATTATTCTATTTCTATTTTAAAATAAGTCAATTAACTGACCTTTTAAGATTACAAAGGCATTGTGTGAAAATTGGAGAAAAAAAATTATATTGTAGATGGGAGAATGCATTTCTATAACATTTTGTGAAAAGTGATGTTAAATGTTTAGCAAAAATAGATCTTTTGATTTGTTTTAAAGTATCTTTATTCTTTATTGTAAATGGAAAACACATAAAGAAAAAAACATGGTTTAAAAATGTATTTGATGTTTTATATTTACTGAAAATAAATGTAACCATTTTAGAGACACCAAAATACCTTTAAATACTTCTTGAAGGAACACATTTGACACTGTTGAGGTACAAAGTGTCTTGTCACTGTAGTGATTCCTTCATGGATCAGATTTGTATATTTCATGAAGATACAATTTTATATCTGCAGGTTTTAAAAACCAAAGGTACATTTTGGTTTCCATAATACAAATCATGTCCTTACAAACTGCTGTTTCTTTGTCTTAAGGTACAATTCTGTTCCATAAAAAGGTTCTGCCCCAGTGACAAGGGTTTGTACCTACTTGGTACAACATTGTACCATTTTTTTCTAAGAGTGTACAATGGATGTCAATGACAGTGGCTTATTTTGTGTTCAGACTTGGAACCATTTGAGGCTACAAAAAATTTATAAATTCTCATTTTTGAGTCAGCTACATCTTTAAGTCCAATCCATTAAACCTTTGCCATAAATTTTGCTACTGCTATCATACCAGAGTTGTATTTTGCCTTCTTTTACCCCTCCACGGTCTACCATTATTTTACATCTCTGACTCGATGTCACGTTTCTCATTTCAACTCATGTCCAGCTTCCTTTTCTCTTGTCTGCTCTCAAACACATTTCTCCCTCTTCCGCTCACGTCTTCACATCACTCTCTGTCAGAACTGAAAGTTGATTCACCTCCTCCAAAATCACTCATTCTTCTCTCGCTCTCTTGCTCCGCGAAAGACAAGAGGCCGAGAGAAGCCCTGACAGCTTCAGACGGGAGATCAGAGTCTTCACATCCACACAATATCTTCCCTATACAACCTCTCTGTCACTGGACGCCCCAAATAGCACATAAAACCACTCAGCTGAGGAGAAATAAACTAACAACGGATGCAGCAAAAACAAGGTGTCAAGGGAAATGGTTTCATCAAGTCTAACTCATAAAAAGGGAATTTATGGACGCAAGGGCTTTTTTTGCACTGCCAGCGGTCTCACTGTGATCGTACGGACCCCCAGTACTGACCGGACGGCCTGTTTGTGAGATCACTGGGGCTGTAATCAAGGCCAGGGTCATAACTCATGAAGTCGCACAAAGAGAAAATACAGCTGAATCCAGTAAAAAAATATATAGAAACGGAAAAATCATATATAGCTCAACTGCAAATCATTTTTACATGAACTTTGAGTCCTACTAAAAAAAAGACATGCAATTTCTGGTTTTTGCTTCTTTTCTGACATTCCTGTGGTCTTTGGTGTTGTTTGGGTAAATATTTTTAATCTTTTCAAGTTTAAAAGTTTTATTTCTGTCAGATAATAGCATTTGTTTGTGTTAAATGTCATGCAAATGCTTTAGTCAAGCTAAAATGCCAGTCCATTCTTTATCCATTATTTTTCTTTTTTCAAAGATAAATAATGTGATTTAAAGTTGGCTTTGTTCAACGTGTGTGCGTGTGTAGAGTTATTCTTCTTTAACTCTTGCTAGACTAATAATTTGGATCTGCACATTTTATCTGTATCACCAGAATTTGATACAATGCTTCCCCAAACACTGTGTTCTGATGTATTGAAGTAATTATTAAAAAGGTAAGTACTGGGCATATGAAATGAAACTGGCTTTACAAAGGTTAAAAAAATGCTTTGTGAATCTATTCCGGGGGTGTCATGATGGCACAGTGGGTAGCACGATCGCCGCACAGGAAGAAGGTCGTTGGTTCGAGCGTTGGCTGGGTCAGTTGGCATTTGTTTGTGGAGTTTGCATGTTCTCCCCGTGTTGGCGTGGGTTACCTCCAGGTGCTCCGGTTTCCTCCACAAGTCCAAAGACATGTGGTATAGGTAAATTGGGTAAGTTAAATTGTTTGGCATGTATGTTTGTGAATGAGTGTGTATGGATGTTTCCCAGTGATGGGTTGCAGCTGGAAGGGCATCCGCTGCGTAAAACATATGCTGGATAGGTTAATGGTTCATTTGGGACTAAGCCGAAAAGGAAATGAATGAATAAATGAATGAATGAATGAATGAATGAATGAATGTAACTTGACATACAAATGTATCACCTGAATGGTCATTATGATGGCAGTGCTCATTAATTTATTCCAGTGTCAAATATTTCCTTTTAATGGAAAGTTGATTTGTGACCATACTACAAAGCAAGCGCTGCAGTTGTGTGTTATTCTGAACAGTTTTGATAAGCCTCAAAGCGAGAGCTGCCAGTACACAGGAAATCCCACCTCTGTGGTCTTCACACCTTCAGTGAGGAACACACACATGCGACTTCTGCATGCAGGGTCACATCCAATCAAGTCAGAGGGTGTTTGAATCTCAGCCCCTCCAGGCCTAATATGCTGCTCCTTATTGATTGGACATTTCACCCAGTCAGACGGACACAACATGGAAGAAACACATTAGTCTCTGCTGGTGATCAATTGGTCAGGACCAGCTGGGTTCAGTTTGGAATGTCAGCTGTCACAAAAAAAAAAAAAAAAAAAAAAAAAAAAAAAATATATATATATATATATATATATATATATATATATATATATATATATATATATATATATATATATATATAGTGCTCAGCATATACAAGTACACCCCTCACAAATCTATCTTAATATACAATATTATATTTGTGCATATACATTAGATTAGTCAGTACTAAAGATAAATCTGTTGCTTATCTAACAAAATAACTTACTTACGACAACGCTCTAAAAAGTAGTACACCAAATTTATGTTATAGAAAAATATTCAATACAAATTTAAAATAGAGGAAAAATCAAGTAAGCAAAAAAATAAAAATAAATTAATTAAATAAATAATAATAATAATAATAATAATAAAATAATAATTTTAATAATATGTATTCAAAATTTTGTAGGTTGAACATTTTTTTCAATATTTTGCTTGAATTTTATTGTATTATCTTTTAATTTCTAAAATATAATTATAATAAATATATATATTAATTCTGTTTAATAAATCTGTTTAGTTTCAATGCACCAAAATACACTGCCTATATTCACTGAGAAATAGATAAAAATATTCATTTTCAAAACGGAGTGTACTCAATTATGCTGGGCACTATATATATATATATATATATATATATATATATATATATATATATATATATATATATATATATATATATATATATATATATATATATATATATATATATATATAAGAATGAGATATTTGCAAAAGTTTTTTATTTGAATGTTGATATTAAAATAAATAACTGAATATATATAAAATAATAACTGAATATGAGCTGTGTTGTAAGTAACACAGCTTTTGTGTTTTGACACGTTTGTATTGTAATTGTAAATACAATTTGTTTATTTAAAGACAGGGCCGCAATTTGTTTATTAAAACACTGTTCAGTTTTTTTCCCCTCTCTACCAAAAAAAAAAATAAAATAAAAAAAAATAATAAACATGCTGTTTCACTGCATGTTACTGTGATGAATATTGCAGATATGTATCATTTAATTTTTGCTATCCTTGTGGAAAAATAAAGAGAAGAGACTGTGTATTAAGCAAAATACAAGAAAACACTTCAGTATGACACTGAGTTCAGTGTTGAGTGAACAACCCATTATCTGTGTACAACAGGACCAGAACAGTAATTTAGTGTTTATTTGCCTGTTTACTGAAAGAGAAATGCTACAAAATTTAGCTTAATCAATTTTAATAAATTATTGTATTTGAATGAGGCCAAGTTGCAATTTTGTTTTTAACACAATGTTTAGTAATGTATGCTAGTTTTATTACAATCATGTCCTAAGCTGAACTGTTGGTATAATAAGATTGATATTGAATTAGCTTATTTTGTTAAATAATAAAACCATACAATAAGACAGGAGTTATTTTTTCTTAATGTTTTGCAGTTGTTAGCAAATACATTGGATTGATTTTAACAACCCAAATGTACCCAAAAGTGCACTTAGCAATGGAAAGATACACATATTGGATTAGGATTAGATATCTGTACACAAATTTGTTGGCAACTCATAAAAGCAACGTTTACTTTTGCTGAAAAAGATGAGACTTCTCTGGTCAAGAATGCATTTAAGTTTGTAGTATATTCCATTCTCTCTATATACAAAACATTAACTTTGAGTGGATTTGCATTAATCTGCCATAATGATGTGTTCATATCACATAACCCTGCAGGAACAGGACATCAACATGATGTCATATTGACATTGCACCCCAATGTATCCCAACTGCGTGGGGACATTGGATTTTGTTTGAAAATGAAAATTGGGTTGACATCAGAACCCAACATCAGGCAGACGTAAATTTCCAATGTCCAATCTAAAATCAACCAAAAATCAGCGTCTAATCATGTTACTCTTTGACGTTGTCTAGACATTACCACTATGTCATCTAGCAGGTTCACTTCCAATACAAAATTCCAAAACCAACCAAATATCAACGTAATTTGACGTTGTTGTTGAACATCAAAATAACGTTGACTCTAGACACTGGCTAGACATTGAATTTTGATCACCTGACGTCATGACCTAAATCTAATCTAATATTAACATCTTATGATGTTGTGTACCTGCTCAAAACATGCATGTGCTCTACAATAATGAAAAAAAAGCAAGCTAGTGCGTTTACAAATTCACTTGATGCTTAAGTTTATGACCCAATGCATATAGTACACATTCACTGATTGTACTGGATAAGGGGCAAAAAAAGTTGCACAATGGCATAACATATACATATTTAAAATCTAAAATGTCCTGCGTAAGGAAATCAAACTTTTCACAAAACCCTTCACTCTCATGGGCATTGTATCACTTGGAAAGCCAGCCTTCCCAGCATGTCTGTTAGTTATTAATACCTCGTTGCTGGCTTTTTCTTGAAAGAACCAAAGCAGTGAGATAAGAGGCACATATTCGCTCAACGCTCCCGAGCGAGAGGGGGGTGCATTAGCTCATACTTCTATCAAACCCCCACCCCCGCGTGCCCCGATTTGACATGCAAATAAGAGCCACATTTGCATCTACCTGACTAAACAAACAGGAATTAGGAGAGACAATCAGCACACATAAGGAGTGAGAAATTAGATCTGAAAACACCTCTCCCCAGGCTTATAAATAATGCAGCATTGTGTGTTTTAAGAACTAGTGTGCTCATTTTAAGAAGCACTCAGATTTGTGCTGACGCGAAGAGATCCCTGCCGTAGTTTGCCTGCGGCATTATGGTAGTTAAGATTCATTCTGAAGGAAACCTCTATTGCTGAGGTCACAGCTGGCGACCCCTCAAGATGATCTGGGATCTGTTCATTCGATGATTTTGCCACATATGTCTATGCATTCATATGAGTGCGATCAGTTTTTCCTTTCACAAAGAGAGAGAGACTGACCTAATAATGGAGGTCCTGGAGTGACACGGCTGGTCGACAGCTCTCATGCTCTTAATTAGAAATCGGCGTCCGTACAGCAGGTCTACCTTGGCCATGCCACAGCGGACTTTATGCTAATGCATCTCAGCTTTAATGGAGCAGCTAACCCTCGCTTTGACAGAAAGCACATCCTGAAATGAAAACTCAGCAACAAGCTTGAGAAACTCACCTCTGTGAAACCTCAAATAGGGCAACTATTTTCAAAAGAATGACATCAGTGCGCTGGACTGAAGGAGCAAAGAGAGTTCCAGTGCAGAAAAATAAGATCCAGACCTTGTCTTGTTGTTGACTACACAGGGGACTTTAAAATGGAAAAGTAGTGACAGCATTTAGAAATAAATGGTTTGTTTGCACATTCTACTTGCAAAAGTCTTTGCACTGCATACTAAAGTTACTGCAAGTTCCAAATTAATTAGGAGTCTGGAAAAAAAACTTGCCAAGCTTATGCACAAAAATTCTGCTACTTTTTTACACAGCAGAAACATGAAATGAAATGATATAATATATATATTATACTTACATATAGTATATACATGTTGTATAAATCATCATGAGTACATTAGTTAGGATATTTAAAATACATTCAATCAAATGGCACTTAGCTTCATTTTAGTTAAACAAATAGAAAAAAACGGATTGTTAACACTATAACAAGTTAAGAACCATATCTGGCATTTAATTTACATTGATAACAATGTGTATATAAAACGGGGTAAAACACATCATGATTTTTCAGAATTTATTTGTAAATGGGCTGTTGACATTAAATTAAGCCTGAAAGTCTCAGCAGCCAACATTGTGTTCAACAAAAGAAAGAAACTTGAATAGGTTTCAATATCAGTTTTGGGTGAACTATCCCTTTAAAATGAATACATTTGAGGGAAACATACAGTAGCTTACAATCTTATTTTGAAGCTAGAAACATGAAATGTAAAGAGTTGCAAGGCAAGGCAAGTTTATTTATATAGCATATTTCATACACAATAGTAATTCAAAGTGCTTTACAAAAAGAAAAAGAAAAAAGAAACAAAAAATTATTAAAAGAATTAAAATTATTAAAACTGATAAAAACAGAATAAAATGTGTTCACTTTGCTAAACATATGTGATCTTCTCTGTGAAAAACCCGAGGAGGTCACTTTCATTTATTCATTCATTCATTCATTTTTCTTCGGCTTAGTTCCTTATGCATCAGAGGTCGTAAGTTACAGCGGAACGAGCCCCCAACTATTCCGGCATATGTTATACACAGTGGATACACTTCCAGCACTAAGCACCCATACACTCTCGCATTCACAAATACCATAATACACTGCAGCCAATTTTGTTTACCCAATTCACTTATAACGCATGTCCAGCTAAAGAACAAAAATGCAGAAACGGCCCAACTGGCCCAGCCGAGATTCAAATCTGCGACCTTCTTGCTGTGAGGTGACAGTACTGACCACTGAGTCCCGTGCCGCCCCAGGAGGTCACATATAATAAATAGTGGTGCATAATGATTTTATACTTCAGAAGTTTCGTGTACATGTTCTGCAGTTTTAATATTTTGATGAATCCATCATCAAAACAAGTTAAGACCACTGTTTAGTACACTGCAAAAAATGCAGGGTTCCACACAATCCATTCATGTTGTCTTAACACAAATTGATTTAGTTAACTTAACACCTTTAACAGTTTTATGTGGATTGAACATAAAGAAATTAAGTTTCCACAATAAGAATCTAAAAGAATTGCCCAGAAGATGCCCAAAGTAGGGCCCGTGGGCCAAATTTGGCCCATGGTAACGTTTGATTTGGCACATTATTCACTTTAAAAATAGATTTAGAACGATGCGAAGGCTGGGGCGAATGCCTTTAACAGAGATCATCATTTATAATTTAAGATAGCATTTTTTTGGTTTGTTTAATTGTTGAGCTACAAAAAAACAACAACTGAAATGAAAAGTTTCAATTAAATGTTCAGATTTTTTAAAATCTAAATATGTCATTCAAAGATAGAGGACAATGCACACACTAGTGCAGCTTGACTCATGTATTCAGCACTGAACACCATTGTGTTATACAGTAAATATGTTTACTTTTTTATTATAAGAAGTTTACTATAAAATGTAAAAATAACGTATAATAATTAATATAATTCAATTATATTTATCTTTTTATTTTTAAACATTAATACATTTGGAAATTAACATTGCAGATTCAGTAATACTGTACATTTACCTTCAGTCCACCACCCTCAATCAAGTTTGGTTTTTTGGCCCTTCATAAGCAAAAGTTTGGGCACCTCTGGTTTAGTAAACGATTATTAGTTCAGTGCTATTAATTATTATAATTATTATTAATAATGCTGTTTGTGTATAAACCAGTTGTTAATTTTAAGCTTTACTATTACAGAAATTTCAACTGGTAGAGTTCCTTGCAAGGTTAACAGCATTCGCTTAGAGATATTCATTTTCCTTTTCATAAAAAGTTACTTTGTTCTGCACTATTTTTATACATAGACGGCAAGATCACAAGAAAAGCAACTGTAAAATGCCCTTAAGAACTGGTGCATAAATGATGGACAAGGTTTGCCAAGTGTAATGCAAGCTATTAAACAAGCATACACAGATATAATGCTGAATACACTGCTCATGAACACTACTGGTCTGCTCCTCAAATTATTACATTCAAATAAACCTAATAGCCATTTCTATTGACCTACCTATCTTGACAGTAAACTACTGTAGGTTTACATTAGAGCTTCAAATGTGAACAGAGAAGTCTAAACAGTCACTTTCCTTATTTGCTCTTTTTCCATTACAGCAGGCGCCTTCACATCATGACAGTAAATCAATAGATTAGTTACCAGGAGGAGATATGTAGGAACAGGAAGGAGAGATAAGTTAAAGAGTTTTACAGAAAGAATGTTCACTCTCCGATGAAGATGTTTTCCTTTCCGTTTCACCACCCCGTATGTGATGCTCCAGGCAGCGCTCAAAACACAACAGTCATTAAGAAGAGGAACTTCTCTCACATATATGAGAATCCATCACACAATGTTTCCCAGCTGTATGACAGTCTGTCGTCTTTCACTCCCTGTGTCTCTTTTTAGGGTGAACTTAACATATACATCATGTCTTACGTCAATGCATTGCTGCATGAGTCTAACAAACCTCATATTAAACCCAGAGCTTACAAATAGATATAAAAAGTTTTATGGTTTAATCAAATAATTCAATAATAAGTTATACAATACAGATTCAGCAGTATGTGTACTGTATGTCATTTATCAAATAAAAATACTTATACATTATTCTGAAATACTATTCTGATATTATAGTGGCGTGAAATTCAAGTTATCAATTGTACCTTTTTTCTGAAATGATTGATGGACAGACAGATTGTAAATAGATGTACAGACAGATTGAAAATGTATGGATAGATGGATGGAACAAAAGATGGATGCACGAATATGTGGAGTGCAGAATGAATAAATGATATAGTGATGGATTGATAGACAGATGAATAGATGAACAGAATGCACAGAAGAGAGATGATGGATGCTTGGATGGGAGGAAGAACTGATGGATAAAATGTATGGGTGAAAGCAAGTAGATTAAAAAAAATGATGGATGAAAATGGATGGATGAGGAAGGATGGATGTGTGAAAGCAAGTAGGTGAAAAAAATTAAATGATGGAAGAAAACAAATGGATGGACGGATGGACTGATGGATGGATGGATGGATGGATGGATGGACAGACCTACAGGAATGGATGGATGGATGAACACATGGATGGATGACTTACAGAGATGGATGGATGAATGTATGGATGGATGGATATGAACAACAGATGAATGTTGGATTAACAAATGGATAGACTTACAGGGACGGACGGACGGACAGACGGATGGATGGATGGATGGATGGATGGATGGATAAATGAATGAATGCATATACTTACATGGATGGATGGATGGATATGAACAAGAGATGAAGGATGGATCAATAAATGGATAGATTTAAAAGGATGGATGGATGGATGGATGGATGGATGCATATACTTACAGGGATGGATGGATGGATGGATGGATGGATGGATGGATGGATGGATGGATGGATGGATGGATGGATGGATGGATGGATGCATATACTTACAGGTATAGATGGATGGATGGATGGATGGATGGATGGATGGATGGATGGATGGATAGAATTGGACGGATGGATGGATGGATGGATGGATGGATGGATGGATGGATGGACGGATGAATGGATGGACAATAGATGAAGGATGGATGAACAAATGAATAGACTTACAGGGATGGATGGATGTATAGATGGACTTACAGAGATGGATGGATGGATGGATGGATGGATAGATAGATATGAACAATAGATAAAGAATG
Organism: Danio rerio; assembly: GCF_052040795.2. Taxonomy (NCBI): domain Eukaryota; kingdom Metazoa; phylum Chordata; class Actinopteri; order Cypriniformes; family Danionidae; genus Danio; species Danio rerio. The sequence continues at coordinate 30,393,476 of NC_141029.1, read as the reverse complement.
GATTAACAAATGGATAGACTTAGAGGGATGTATGGATGTATGGATGAATGCATAGACTTACAGGGATAATGGATGAATGGATGCATAGACTTAGAGGGATGGATGGATGTATGGATGAATGCATAGACTTACAGGGATGATGGATGAATGGATGCATAGACTTACAGGGATGGATGGATGAATGAATGAATATACTTGGATAGATGGATGGATGGATATAAACAATAGATAAAGATGAATAAACAAATGGATTGATGGATGGATGGATGGATGGATGGATGGATGGATGGATGGATGGATGGATGGACAGGAATGAGGGATGGTTGGAAGGGTAGATGGACAGATGGACAGACAAACAGACTATTGAGTGATGTCTCGACAGACATAATGAAATATAAAGTGATGAAATAATGAACAGATGAATAAATGGACAAAATGCATAAGGAAGAGACGATGGTTGCTTGGATGGAAGAAAGAACTGATGGATAGAATTAATGACAGAACAATGAAGTGAATATTCAAGTTTTGGATGGAACAAACAAAGTGATGGGTAGATGGACAGATGCATAGAACGAAAGATACAGTAATGAAACAATGGATGGATGAACCGATGGAGTGAGTGATGGATGGATAGATGATAGAACAAACAAAAGGTGGATAGAATGAACAATAGTTGAAGAATGGATGAATGGTTAGATGTATAGAATAAACCATTTAGTGGTGGATGGATGGATAGACAGAACGAGTGACAACGATTAACTGACAGGTGAATAAATAGAGAGAATGCATGGACAAATGGATGGAACAAATAGTACAGCAATGCAAGGGAAGGATGGACAGAAGAGTGATGAATAGAAGGATGAGTGGATAAAATTAATGACACAGTGATAGATGGATGAATGATTGTAAAAACATAAGTCACACAGACAGGCAAACACATTAAAAACGTTTTCCATAAATGACTTCAAATTTCAACCCAGCACATTTTTAAAAAGTGATTATCTCTCAGCTTCCTCAAGGATTTGCCGTTCCTCTTAGAAAAAAAAAAGTTCAGCCACCTTTAGTTTGCTAAATCACGTCCTGACTGCCTGAAATCTCCTGATCGCCTTTCTTTCCACTTGGTGGCTTTAAAGCCTCCTCTGCCTGCCAGAAACGGCAGATGGGAACGTGGAGCTGCAAATTCTTGCCATCCCATCTTTCCCCATCTTGTGGAACAGTTGCACAGTCCAGCCTCGTGGAATTTTTCCTCGGCTCAGCCTTCCGCACTTGAGGATGATCCAGCCTGCAGTATGTGAGGACACGCGCCAGATGTTGTGTGATGTTTGAACACAACCTCATGGCTGCAACAGCCGAGCAGGCCGTGTGCAAGCCATCCTCTTCAACAGGACAACTTTTTTTTTTCCCACAGAAACAACTGACCTCCATTCACACACCATCTGTCCTCAACTACGACAGCATGCACTGTAATTCACTAAAGGCTGTTTTCCTCTTCAAATATGTACTCAGTGATTGGAGGCATTATGAATTCAATTTAGGAGGGGATGTTTGCTCAGGCACACACAATGCAATTCAAAGCTGTGACTAGTTTTCCCCTTGTGGCTTCACAGTGGGTTACATCAGGTTGGGAAATTCCTGAATCACTGCCGGTCATCCGACTTTCTGGATGTTGTGATTCAGAGTTACGCTCCCTTCTCAACAAAGGTTTTTTCCTAGTTGCCATTAACACCTCCTTTTGTGTTCGGTGGATGAAAATGGTCAGACTGTCTTGAAGCAGTATGAGAGTGTATAAAGACAGAATTTTCCCATGATAAGATGTTAAATAAGTGGTTCTGCGAGGAAAAAATAAATATTGCTGGATTTGTGAGGTTTATGGTTTCATGCCTGACAGGAACTGCAAATGTCTCTCAAATACTGTAATTGCAGAGGGACAGAAATAGATCTGGAAATTCTACTGAAAAATGTCGACATAAGACGTCTGCTATTATAAGTCACAGCTTAAATAAGCTTTGGTTTATTTGTTGAGAAATTATGAACATTGGGGTAAAGACCCACCATATAAAAATAGATTTTACGTGTGCGGCTACATATTAACTTCAATATAAACAGCCCTTGGAGTAAGTAAAGTATAGGAAATATCTAATACTTTGAAAATTTTGAGTGTAAAACTTAGAAATGGAAACAGGTTACATTCCAATTACTCATATACAGAGGATTAAACTAACAATATCAAAAAAAAAAGATGAATAAAACATAACATGTAAAAACTAAACAGATGGAAATCCCTGTTTAAACTATTTGGACAGTGTTTAGACTAACAATCCATTTACTTTCAGTTAGCACAATAGTTAAATATACTTTTGTTATCACAAATGAGGGCACAAATTGCTGTTCACATCATTTGGTTGTATGACTTCCTGGGGTGACATAGTGGCTCTGTGGTTAACACTTTCACTAACCACTGAGCCACTGCCACTGCCATATCACCCTGCAGTCCAAGACCGGTTACTCACTGAAGCTGAGCAGGCCTGAGCCTGGTCAGTACCTGGATGAGAAACTACATGGGAAAACTAGGTTGCTGTTGGAAGTGGTGTTAGAGAAGCCAGCAGGGGGTGCTCTACATGCGGCCCGTGTGAGTCCTAATGCCCCAGTAAAGTGAAGGGGACACCATACTGTCAGTGGCTGCTGTCTTTCGAATGAGACGTTAAACTGAGGTCTTGACACTTCTCGTAAAGTGTGGGGCCACAGTCCCTCAATCAACCCTTACGATCATGGCCTCCCAATCATCCTCATCCATCGAATTGGCTCTATCACTGTCTCTCCACTCCATCAACTGCTGGTGTGAAGTGAGTGCGCTGTCACCGTTGTCCTGTGGCTGCCATCACATCATCCAAGTGGATGCTGCACACTGGTGGTGGTGGTGTGGAGAGACCCCCCCTCATGATTGTGAAGTGCTTTGAGTGTTTGGACATACACAATAAATGCTCTATATAAATATAAATTACATTGCATTCATAACAAAAAGGTCGCTGTTTCGAATCCTGGCTGAACCAGATGGCATTTCTGTGTGAAGTTTGCATGTTCTTCCTGTGTTGACGTGGGTTTCCTCCGGGGACCCTAGTTTCCCCCTCAGTCCAAAAACATGCGCTATAGGGGAATTGAGAGACTAAGCTGAAGGAAAATGAAAGATTGAATAAACTAGCACTTACTGATTGAGCAGACAAAAGAATTGTGAAAATATTTTAGTGTTTTAATAACTTTTTTTCAGTGACAATTTTTAATACACATATAAAATGTTTCTATTATACATAAAGTAAAAAGTACTAAGTATACATAAAGTAAAAAATGTATTAATTCATAAGATTTACTATTAATAATGGCAGATTTGGTTGAAACAATTTAGCGTTAAAATGAATTCAAAATTTGTAAAATTCTGGTAAATTTTACATAAACTACCAGTCAAAAGTTTGGGGTCAGTATCTTTTAATGTTTTAAAATAAGCTTCTCCTGCTCACAAAGGCTGCATTTAATTCACCAAAAATACAGCACAATTTGTAAAATTGTGAAATGTTATTGCACTATAAAATAATTGTTCAAAAGTAACTTGGAATTAAATTGTATTCTCTATTGCACGCATTATGATACAGTACATCTAAAAATATTTGACAGTTTTTATTTAATTAAACTATTTGGGTTTTTAGGGTACTTAATATATATGTTGCCATATGGCAACAATGTCCAACAGTGAATCTAACTTGGAAATTTTAAATGTAGAACTTTCCTTATAATTAATAATTTTGTTGTTTAAAATGATTAATTGGTGTTGCAGTATTATGAGCTTTATCACAGAACTTATAAATGACAACTTATGCACACTTTCCAACAACTGATATTCCAACAGCTTTCATTCATTCCATTCTTTTTTGCTGAATATTACTGAAAGCAAACATAGTATTGTATTATCATATATTCAACATACAGTAAATATAAATATTTTTCTCCAGTAAATATTATAACAAACAAATAACAAGTGTAGTATATCCAGATGCATCAGAATAATGTATCTACTAGCTAACAATGTTTATATATTATATTATATACTGTACTACGCCCGTCTTATCTGCCTCTGAGCTCACTTGAACTGTCTCCATCACTGCTCCTATCAAATATCCAATCTGCATCGTTCTCATGGTCACTAAAACTCATCTCATCTTCACTTTCATCTGCAGGAGGAGCCAGTTATTTGAAATTAAATACAATAAGAAAGCAGTTATTTAAATTGCTTATAAATATTTAACAATTTAACAACTTTTTACATGTAATAGATGCCGCCTTGATGAACAGAATCATTTTCTTAAAAAAAAAACTGACCCCAACTTTTTCAGTAGTGTATTTCATTACTTTATAGCATTAATACACAGTGCTTTGAAGTACTAATGTCTACACATAGCATCCAGTTGTACACAAAAACACAACAAAATTAAGTGGTGATGAGCCAATAGTCATATCACACAGATGCCAAATACAAATGCACAATGACAATGTATTTAGCACAAATTAGCCATCAATATATTCATAAGCAACTGACAAAAAAAAGCACAAATGTCAGGACTCGTCAAACATCTCCAGGCCCTCAAAACCCATAAAAAGCAAAGGGTTAAATTTGACAAGTGATACTGGATTCCCAATGCTTGCACTTGACATATAGTTTACACCTCATATGGAATACACTTCATTCAGTCAAAAACAGACAGCCACAGCAAAAGAAAACATTCACAACTGGCACAGATAACCAGCCACAGTCATTTTGAGCCCCCCTCCCAACACTAGTCAAAACAAAACTAAGAAACAGCTTGAAAGCCACAGCGGACTTTTTAAAAATTTTTCCCCTTTGCTGCACTCCTTTCAACTGTAAGAAACCAGCCATCCCGGCATATTTGCTGCTTGACAGTGACAGAGTATTTCTTCAGTTTACAAACATCCACTACTGGGAGAGTTTCAAAGCGCACGCCGCCGTCAACAGCATTGTTAGTGCAGAGCTCACATTATTCTGCGCGTCTTCACCTCGCCGCAACACTGCTGTCAATCTGATTCCTCTCCCTATGCCTTATTTATGACACCGGTTGGGGGTGATGCTGCGCGGGGGGCTCAGGGGGACACCGCTATCCTAACAATACACACCATTATTTGCCTGATCAAACATTTGGGAGACACCTTCATGCAATATGTAGCATAACTCATGTGAAACTTTGAAAACAAATGTGGCACTTGTTTCATCTGTTGCGACACACGTGTATGTCAGGAGGCAGTGTCTCACTGTCACCGACACAGCTCCAAATGGAGGTGTTAAATTTGTTGCAGATGCGAAACTGACAACCAAACCCCTCCTCTGTGATTTCCAAACAAGACACATCAGAGCTGAGGGCGATGGCTAACCTTTCAAGTGACCACATGTCGGCTTCCTACTTTATGGCTTAAATAATTACAGCATGATTTTGCAGGCGCTCAACATTTTGCATTTTTTTCTTTTTTTGTTTAGTTTTATTGTTAAAGGGATAGTTCATCTATAAAATTATATTCTGCCATCATTTACTCACCCTTCACTTGTCACAAACCTGTTTGGGTTTCTTTTTTCCTGTTGAAAGAAAAGAAAAACATAACATGAAAGAAGAAGTTGTTTTGAAAAATGTTGAAAACCATTGACTTCCAGAGTGTTTGTTTTTGCTGCTGTGTACTGTATGTCAATGATTACAGGTTTTTACATTCTTCAAAATATCATAATTTGTGTTCAACAGTACATTTAATTTTTTTGAGACAACTTTTCATGAAGTGTTCATATGAAGCAAAAAAGTATTTTCAGAGTGGACAGAAAGACAAAATGTACATGTCTGTGTGCTTGAAGGAAGGAAGGAAGGATGTATGTATGTATGTATGTATGTATGTATGGATGGATGGATGGATGGATGGATGGATGGATGG